>NC_083571.1:67719778-68019778 GCF_027579695.1 Neoarius graeffei
TATTGTCCACTTTCTATCTTGTTGCATGTTACTGTCCTCTTGTTTCTATCTTGTTGCGTGTGCACGTTATTGTCCATTTTATATCATGTTGCTAAGACTGCATGCTGTTGTTGCTGTGCTGCAGTTTCCAAAATACTTCATAAATGTTTGACATTCACAACATTAGAACAGAACCAACAGACACTCAGGTCTTTAACTGTAAAGCACAGGTAAAGAAACTTTTTATGAGCTTTACACACTCTGACTGAGCTTTTTTTTTTTTCCACTTTGCACATCAAACATCCTGAGGTTCTGTGTTAAGGTGCCATAAATGCAGCATTAAACCTACAGCTTTACCTCTGACCATGACAAAGCACTGACACTGGATACTCCTTCCATAAATGTAGCATAAATGTCTCCTTACTTTACGAAAACCAGAGAAAGACAAGAAAGAGACTCCTGCGAAGGAAAAATGTAAAACTCCTACAATATACTGGAACATGAAGTGTAACAATAAATAGATAATGTAATATTAAATAAATAAATACATGGCAAATGTTTGTGGTGCAAGAGGAATAAAACACTTCAGAATGTGCTTTGGGGTGGAAATAGTAACTGCTTCATCATACCACTGCAGCACTGATGAATTTCTGATAACAGAATGACAAGAAGTGTGTTTTTTCTTTTTTCTTTTCTCACTTAATTCATATAACCTTCAGAAAGTTGCACCTACTGTAAGTAGAACACTTCGGAAAGTAAACTGCTGTATAAAACCAGTAAATCACATTTAATTCTGAGACATGTTTTAGAATTTCTTGAAAAAGCTGCAACAGTAGACTCTCTAATCTGACTGACATCTTTAATGAAAGCTGAATGAATGTTATGCTGTACATAATCAGAATAATACAGTCTGATAGTTCTATTAAATACTACTTGTTTAATTGTAGACGGGCATGTGAATGGAACAGTTTCAAACAATTAAAAACGCAGAGTGCCAGAGATGTTTCTTTGAACACGGATGCACGACTGTTCCACGGTGATGTTATCCATGGTGTGTGATATCCAGCCTGTTTGCCCTCCAACCTGCATGGCACAAGCGAGTAAGCGGCTTTAGCTGATGTCTGGCTGTGAGCTGAGATAAGCCGAGTAATAGGCTTCTCAGGGACACAGGGAAAAACACCAGGAAGCGAGTTTCAGCCAGTGGACAAGGAAAACAACAGGGATTCAACCTCATGACTTCATGTCTCTGAGCTTTCGTCTGAGATCTGGCGAAGTTTCGTGGTACTGAATTTGGTAACAAGTTTGACGAAGTTTAACATTTATAATGTTAGACTGTATTTATGAGGCATTTTACACATGAAAATCTATCTATCTATCTATCTATCTATCTATCTATCTATCTATCTATCTATCTATCTATCTATCTATCTATCTAAAATCAAGTACACATTAAAGCAATGGTTGTAATGTATTACGAATTTTAACAATGCCTAATGTCCACTGAAAAAGAAATGAAAACAATTAAAAATTATAGTAAAGAAATAAAGCCAAGTTGCAAATGTGAGGTGCTTTAAATAATCCTCACACATGGTAAAAAATAAATCTGTGGTACACTGTTTAAAAAAAGCTAAAATTAAACAAACATAAAAATCAATTAAGCTAAAAATCCTCACAAATATAGTAAGGATTAAAACGGGTGCCAATGCTTTAAAAGATACATTAATGAAATTAAAGTAAATTAAGAATTCTCAAAAATGTGGTCAGAAATAAAACTGTAGCTCTGATCTTTAAAAAAAAAAGTTTCAATAAAATCGAATTATGCTGAGGAGTAAACTACTTCAGTTCTTTCTACTCATAAAAAATACAATAAAATAAACATGAAAAAGTCTGGAAAATAAAGACCATCCTGGTGAAAAGCACACAGAACAAAAAAGACCTTGACAAGTGTTTAATCTGCAGCAGGTGATTTTTATTCTCCTTTTTTTTTTGCCCTTTTATTATTTTGAATTTTGTTTTAGCCTGCATATTTTCTCTTTCTTTCTTTCTTTCTTGATTGTTTCCATTTAGTGGTACTGACAGTGAAGCTGAATTGACATCATAAATATTCAGTAGGGTATTTTTTTTTTCCATTTCACAACCCTTCCAGAAGCCAGGTACATCGATTTTATTATTAATATCTGCCTTGCAACTTCTTCACCCGAGTTTATTTTAGCTTATCGTGAATGAATCAATCGTGGCAGATCAATCTTTCCCTGCATGATTTGATGCAGTAAATCCAAACTAATTCTCAGAGTCTTGCTCCTCGAGCCCCAGCTGGCGGGTTAGGCTGGGCTTCATGCTATCAGACAGATCTGTGAGTGATTGCTGGAGGGATGCTGAGGCTGACACGTGTCAGGGA
The DNA here is from genome assembly GCF_027579695.1 of Neoarius graeffei. Taxonomy (NCBI): domain Eukaryota; kingdom Metazoa; phylum Chordata; class Actinopteri; order Siluriformes; family Ariidae; genus Neoarius; species Neoarius graeffei. The sequence goes on from NC_083571.1 coordinate 67,722,156, forward strand.
TGATAAGAGTTCCGACAGCACTATTAACCTTTGTTTGGCCACCACTAAACTGTCGGGAGTAAATAATTATAAACGTGGTATGCATCCTGACTGACCCCCAGCCTTTGGTGACTTTGTTGAAAGACAAATGGTGAGCTGTTGTTTTGAGCCAGTATATATCCAGGCTGTAGGTGATGTTCAAATTGAGAGTGCTAGTCTCAGAGATTTGTGCCAATGCATCATGTGTGCTGTGCTGTTTCTTTAACTCAGTGGATTTTTAATACTTCATCCATCTAGACTTTTAACTCTGTAAACAGTTTATATATATATATATATATATATATATATATATATATATATATATATATATATAAAATATATAATCTCATTATCCATTATCTCTATCCATTTTATCCTGTTCTACAGGGTCGCAGGCAAGCTGGAGCTTATCCCAGCTGACTACGGGCGAAAGGCGGGGTACACCCTGGACAAGTCACCAGGTCATCACAGGGCTGACACATAGACACAGACAACCATTCACATTCACACCTATGGTCAATTTAGAGTCACCAGTTAACCTAACCTGCATGTCTTTGGACTGTGGGGGAAACCGGAGCACCCGGAGGAAACCACGCGGACACGGGGAGAACATGCAAACTCCGCACAGAAAGGCCCTCGCTGGCCACGGGGCTCGAACCCGGACCTTCTTGCTGTGAGGCGACAGCGCTAACCACTACACCACTGTGCTGCCCCTATATATATATATCTCATCTCATTATCTCTAGCTGCTTTATCCTGTTCTATAGGGTCACAGGCAAGCTGGAGCCTATCCCAGCTGACTACAGGCGAAAGGCAGGGTACGCCCTGGACAAGTCGCTAGGTCATCACAGGGCTGACACATAGACACAGACAACCATTCACACTCACACCTATGGTCAATTTAGAGTCACCAGTTAACCTAACCTGCATGTCTTTGGACTGTGGGGGAAACTGGAGCACCCGGAGGAAACCACGCGGACACGAGGAAAACATGCAAACTCCGCACAGAAAGGCCCTCGCCGGCCACGGGGCTCGAACCTGGACCTTCTTGCTGTGAGGCGACAGTGCTAACCACTACACCACCATGCCGCCCCTATATATATATATATATATATATATATATATATATATATATATATATATATATTACATAAAACTACTGAAAGGGGAAGTGAATAACATTGATTATCTCATTACATTGGCACCTGACAATAGGTGGGATATATTAAGCAGCATGTGAACCATCAGTTCTTGAAGTCTTATGGTTACATACTGTACACAGTGCTTAGTACCTAACAAAAGTGGTCCATGGAAGGACAACCAGTGAACCAGTGAGATGGTAATGGATGCCCAAGGCTCATTGATGCAGGTGGTTAGTGGAGGCCAGCCTGTCTTGTACGATCCCAAGGAAGAGTTCACTCACAGTGGCCTCAGCCGAGTTGCACACCTGGAGCCCCAATCCTGTCGATCAGTCATGCAGTTGGCTAGTTCAGCAGTACCGGCAGCACCCACGTCCCTTCTCAGGGTGTCGATGAAGGCAGTCCCCCCGCAACCTTGACTTCTGCAACCGTGGAGAGGCTCCCACAGTACAAGCTCACCAGCAGGAAGATTCTTGTGCCTGAAGCAGTGGCCCGCAAGCCCAAGTCTCTGCCAGGCCACCTTGTCAGAAATAGAAGGAAGAGCTACTGTAGCACAAAATTGCTGAAAAAGTTAATGCTGGCTCTGATAGAAAGGAGTCAGAACACAGTGTATCGCAGCTTGCTGGATATGGAGCTGCGTAGCTGCAGACTGGTCAGAGAGCCCATTCTGACTCCTGTACACCACCAAAAGACCAACAATGGGCATGTGAGCATCAGAATGGGACCATGGAGCAATGGAAGAAGGTGCGTGTACACCTGAGGAAGAGATGGAACGAGAATGCACTATAGGTAGAAGGCAAGCCGATGGAGGCAGTGTAATGCTCTGGGCAATGTTCTGCTGGGAAACCTTGGGTCCTGGTGTTCATCTGGATGTTACTTTGACATGTACCACCTACCTAAATGTTGTTACAGACCAAATTCACCCCTTCATGCCAATGGTATTCCCTAACAGCAGGATAATGCTCCCTGACACACTGCAAAACTTGTTCAGGAACATGACAAAGAATTCAAGGCGTTGACTTGGCTTCCAAATTCACCAGACCTCACTCGGATCTAGCATAAAAAATGCATGAAGCCAGCACTAGTAGCGTATGCGAACTTTCTCGACAGTACCAAATGTTCCTTCTTAACTCTGCAGATCATTACAAAATGGAAAGCCATAAACAAATACTGTTCCAGATACAGCTGATGCTGCACAATTGACAGGGCCTAGATACCAGCACACTCAAATCCATCCAAATAGAACAGAGGATTGTCGAGCTTAATTTTTTATTTGTAGGGGTATAAATGGTGAAGCCATTCTCTACTGTTAATTCTTTCATTTCTTGTAGTAAGGCTTGAACTTTTTCTACCAGTACCAAATGTAAGATTTAAGAAGGAATTCACTGATGTGATAAATCAAAACAAAATCAGTAAGAGACCTCGATAAATAGTCTATGTATAATGTAAATGAATTTGTGAACCTATAACAGGTCATATCCTAAGAGATCTTGAGTCAAAATACTGTTGAATTTAAATTTGATAAATAAATCCAGAGTATTTGAATGGATAAAAGCAAACAAACATCCAAACAAACAAAAAAATATGGTGTTTAAAAAGTCACTCATACCTGGGTTCCAAAGTCACATATACTATAGTTTTACTAGCAATAACTTCCCCAGCAACTTATATCAACAACATTTCTCTGTCCATGTCGCACTCATCATGAATTTCCTCTCTGAGGCCATCAGAGGTAGGATAGAAACCCATAAATATTTGTACTTCCTGAGAAGACGCATGGAGTATCCTAAGAAGCCTCAATTACAGTCTAGCCTTTTGCCCCAGGCAACAAATCGGTGCTTTTATCCAAACCCTTCTGATGCTGTTTTGTTAAAATGTGTTTCCATGCCAATTTACTCAGTCTACATTGGACAGGAAGTTTTTCAGCAGTGAGATCTAGGAGCCATGTGCACAGCCACTGAGATTTGTGGGATGAGAAAAAGAACCAGATACATCATTTTCTTTCCCTAGTAGGCTGAGGCAGGGGCAGCAAGTTCACCCGATGGGGGGATGTGCCAAATGACAGGGAAAAAGGCTCAAACAAACAACAAACCAGTGTAGCTTTGATATTGGGGTGTTTGCACAGCGGGACTTATCGATTCCACCCCAACTGACCTTCAGGCTTACTCTCGAGTAATTGATTTGTGGAGGCCTTTGTGTATGGGCACATGTGTGTATGTATGTGTTATCAAAGTGCTAGGAACTGAATTCAAGGTTTTGTTATGTTGCTGATTCTTTACTGTCAGACTCTTGGTAGATTAAATCTTCAGAGATGAGAATCTGATAATTAGACCAGAAATATACGTTCATTTTGTGCCTTCTTATTCAGCAATAGATCTAGATTATATTCTGAGAATACTAGGCCCACAGCTGGGATACATAATGGATAGGTGTTTGGGAAGTGGGAGAAAACATGAATCCCAGTAGGAAACCCAGATGGAAATTGGTATAGAACATGAAATTCCACACAGAAAGTCAGAAATTCAGGCTCAAACCCCAGGTATCTGGAGCTGTGAGGCAGCAACAGGACATGCCACCCAACCAAGCTTCTCTAATATCATGTCAAATTACAAGATTTTCATCATGTCATTGGAAGACCATGATCTTGCCCCTTTCCACTGCCCCTTGATACCTGCTGATGCTACAGCCGTCTGTACCTGAGTGTCCAAGAAAGCATAAATGTCCCTTCTTGTTTTTCTTTTTTTTTCTTGTTTTTCATCCCCATTTTCTACCAGTTTGGTCAGAGTGCTCTGAACTTAAATGTTTTACCTTTCTACACTGCAAGAAGAGACATTATTTTGGTTCCAGAACCAAAATGCCTGGAATCAAAAACTGGTGCTTGGCAATGCCAAGATAATGACTCATGGTATGAACATCACCACAATTACAGTAAAGCAAGATGTATAGCAATACAAGTGGTACTGTTGGGATTGTTGCTGCCTGTCAGCTGCAGGGTATGTGCTTCTAGCCTGAGGTTGGTTTACCTTTGGAATTTTGCATGTTCTCTCCATGTCCATGTTGATTTCCTCTGGTTTCCTTCCACCTCCCAAAACAGGCCAGGAAGTAACTTGGTGTCTCTGAATTGTCCCTGCATGTGAATGTATGTGTCCATGGTGCACCTTGGCTTGTCTGTCACAGATCCACTCAGACCCTGACCAGGATAAAGCACTTCCTGAGGCTGAATGAAGCACTGAAATACATGATGTGTTTTCTGGGTATGGATAGATAATCACAGGAAGTGTTGTGCTGTGGAGATACTTGATGTCTCAACTTGACTTGGATGGAAAGTTATGTCTTTGTCAAGTACAACTTCTAAAACCCACTGCACTTGTTCACTAATAAGCTCCTTCATCTGAGTGGCTGAGTTGTTTTACAGTGGACCAGCTCTTAAATCAGGAGAATTGCACTGGTAACTCCACTGAAACAGAACAACCACTTGCTCACCAGAGTGTTGCTAACCAATCTCAGTGGCAAGTGAATGAAACTGTATGTTGGCATCGCATGTCATTCTTCACCCTCCACAGCAGCGATGATCAGGAACAAGGATCCCTTCAGACTTCAAGTACCTAGCTCCTCACTTCAACCCGTATGATACATGAGTTTTATTTGGTCCCATTACTTTCTCGTTGCAGGTAAGTTTGCTTGGGTGGCATGGTGGTATAGTGGTTAGCACTGTCGCCTCACAGCAAGAAGGTTCTGGGTTTGAGCCCAGCGGCCGACGGGGGCCTTTCTGTGTGGAGTTTGTATGTTCTCCTCATGTCTGCGTGGGTTTCCTCTGGGTGCTCTGGTTTCCCCCACAGTTCAAAGACATGTTAGGTTGAGGTTGGGTTGAAGTGCCCTTGAGCAAGGGCACCTAACCCACAACTGCTCCCAGGGCACTGTAGCATAGTTGCCCACTGCCCTGGGTATGTGTGTGTGTGTGCTCATTGCTCACTTGTGTGTTCACTGCTTCAGATGTTAAATGCAGAGGTTACAGTGGTGCTTGAAAGTTTGTGAATCCTTTAGAATTTTCTATATTTCTGCACAAATATGACCTAAAACATAATCAGATTTTCACATAAGTCCTAAAAGTAGATAGAGAGAACCCTGTTAAACAAATGAGACAAAAAATATTTGTAGCAGTTCCTGATGTTGGTGGAGCACAGAAGCATGGCAGGCGAGAGTTGATGGTCACACACAAACTCTTTATTTCACTTCGTTTAGCTTTCCAACGTTCTTTCTTTCTTTCTTTCTTTCTTTCTTTCTTTCTTTCTTTCACTCACTCACTCACTCACTCACTCACTCTACATGCACACATGCATTGTGGTTGGGAGGGGGCCTCTTTTCTCTGCTCTCCCCCTCCTTTTATGCTCCGTCCCTGTAACAAACACACACACACCCACACACATTAATTGACAGCAGGTGGAATGTCTTAGCCACTTACCTTCCCCGACCCCACCCTCCATTCACAGACTGCTGCTTGGCCATGCCCCCACTGCCACATACCCCCACCACCCGACTCAGGCTGGGTAGCTGTCCAGCCTGAAGCTGACTCCCCCCCCCCCCCCCCCCGATGGGACAGGAAGTCCGCCACCACCATCTGTGCCACCAGCCTGTGGATCACCTTGAACTTAAATGGCTGGAAGGTGAGATACCAATGGGTGATTCGCGCATTGGCATCCTTCATGCGGTGTAGCCACTGGAGGGGCGCGTGGTCCAAACAGAGAGTGAAAGGGCACCCCAGCAGGTAGTATCGGAGGGCGAGGACCACTCACTTGATGGTAAGACACTCCTTCTCTATTGTGCTGTATTTGCTTTCACGCATCAAGAGTTTCCGTCTGATATACAGCACGGGGCGCTCCTCGACCTCCACCTCCTGGGACAAAACGGCCCCCAGCCCTCTGTCTGATGCATCAGTCTGCAAAATAAAGGGGAGAGAGAAGTCAGTGGAGTGTAAAAGTGGCCCCCCAAACAGTGCAGCTTTTACCTCAGAGAAGGCCTGTTGGCACTGCTCCATCCACTGGGCCGGCTCTGGAGCCCCCTTTTTAGTGAGATCGGTTAGCGGGCTGGTGATGTCTGAATAATTAGGTACGGTATAAACCTACGATAATAGCCAGCCATCCCCAGGAACCGTCTCATCTTCAATAGTCAGAAGGCTATTGGAAAAATGTTTTGTGGATGGATGAGACCAAAATAGAATTTTGGTTTAAATGAGAAGCATTATGTTTGGAGAAAGGAAAACACTGCATTCCAGCATAAGAACCTTATCTCATCTGTGAAACATGGTGATGGTAGTATCATGGTTTGGGCCTGTTTTGCTGCATCTGGGCCAGGACGGCTTGCCATCATTGATGGAACAATGAATTCTGAATTATACCAGCAAATTCTAAAGGAAAATGTCAGGACATCTGTCCATGAACTGAATCTCAAGAGAAGGTGGGTGATGCAGCAAGACAACGACCCTAAGCACACAAGTCATTCTACCAAAGAATGGTGAAAGAAGAATAAAGTTAATGTTTTGGAATGGGCAAGTCAAAGTCCTGACCTTAATCCAATTGAAATGTTGTGGAAGGTCCTGAAGCGAGCAGTTCATGTGAGGAAACCCACCAACATCCCAGAGTTGAAGCTGTTCTGTAAGGAGGAATGAGCTAAAATTCCTCCAAGCTGGTGTGCAGGACTAATCAACAGTTACCAGAAATGTTTAGTTATTGCTGCACAAGGGGGTCACACCAGATACTGAAAGCAAAGGTTCACATACTTTTACCACTCACAGATATGTAATACTGGATCATTTTCCTCAATAAATAAATAACCATGTATAATATTTTTGTCACATTTGTTTAACTGGGTTCTCTTTATCTACTTTTAGAATTTATGTGAAAATCTGAGGATGTTTTATGTCATATTCATGCAGAAATATAGAAAATTCTAAAGGGTTCAGAAACTTTCAAGCACCACTGTATATTTTCCAGATAGGCAGCTTCGTAGGCAGCATGAGGGCAGAGGACCCTGTCCATAAGCCGCTGGAACGTAGCGGGCACCCCAAATAACCCAAAAGGGAGCGTGACAAATTGGTGTAATCCAAATGGTGTGGAAAAGGCCATTTTCTCTCAGGATAGAGGAGTCAAGGGGATCTGCCAATATCCTTTTGTTAGATCCAGTGTCAAATAAAAGTGAGCAGCACCTAACTGATCAAGTAACTTATCAATGCGAAGCATTGGGTATGCATCAAATTTAGACACCATGTTGACCTTTCTATAGTCCACATAGAACTGGACTGACCCGTCGGTTTTGGGAACCAGGACCACTGGGCTGCTCCAGTCACTGTGGGACTCCTCGATTATGCCCATTTCGAGCATTGCCTTGAGTTCGTCCCGAACTACCTTTTTCTTGTGTTCAGGCAAGCGGTAAGGGCAGCTACGTGCTACCACCCCCGGGGGCATTTTGATGTGGTGTTCTATGAGGTGGGTATGACCAGGAAGGGGCAAGAACACGTTGGAATATTCCTTTTGCAACCTGGCCACCTCCGTGAGTTGGGCCTGTGAGAGGTGGTCTCCACAAGGGACTGGAGTGGTCCAAGATGTTATCTTTTTCACCTCTGGCCCCAGCTCCACCTTCTCCAGGACTACTGACGCCAACGCCATGAGGACCCCCTCATTCCAGCATTTTAAAAGGCTGAGGTGGTAGATTTGCAATGCCCCACCCCATCCATTCGCCTCACCTCATAGTCAATGTCCCTGACTCGCCGTGTGACCTTGAAGAGCCCTTACCACCTGGCGACTAATTTGGAGCTCAACGTGGGCAATAATATGAGCACTTTGTCTCCTGGTGTGAACTCTCTAAGGTGCATGCCTCTGTCATACAGCCGGATTTGACGTTCCTGTGCCTGCTGCAAATTCTCCTGGGTTACGTGCATGAGAGTGTGGAGTTTTGCGCGCAGGTCAAGAACATACTGGATTTTGTTTTTGCTAGGTGAAGGTCCCTCCTCCCAATTTTCTTGTCACATGTCCAAAATGCCACGTGGCTTACGCCCATATAATAATTCAAATGGAGAAAACCCCGTGGAGGCTTGCTGGACCTCTCGTACTGCGAATATCAGGGGCTCAAGCCACTTATCCCAATTACATGCATCTTCACTTACGAATTTCCAGATTATGTTCTTGAGTGTTTGGTTAAATCGCTCTACTAAGCCATCCATTTCTGGGTGATAAACAGTGTAGATAGACTTAATCCCCAATAACCCATACAGCTTGCGCAGTGTGCATGACATAAATTAAGTGCCTTGGTCTGTCAGGATTTCTTTCGGAATCCTGACCTGGGAGATAAAGTGGAAGAGCACTTCCGCAATACTGCATGCTGAGATATTGCAGAGAGGCACTGCTTCCGGATATCACGTTGCATAGTCCACCAGAACTAGAATAAAGCGATACTCTCATGCTGACCGATCTAATGGCCCAACGAGATCCATCCCAGTTCGCTCAAACGGGGTCTTGATTAGAGGAAGAGGGCACAATGGTGCTTTTGGAGTGGCCGTGGGATTTACTAATTGGCATTCACGGTATGCCGCACATCACCAGCAGACATCCCTGTGAATCCCTGGCCAATAGAACCGGGCCATTATTCGGGCTAGTCTTTTATCTTGCCCTAAGTGTCCAGCCATGGGATTAAAGTGAGCCACATGGAATACGAGTTCCCTGGGGCTCTTTGGGATTAACAATTGGGTTATTCGTTCACTAGTTTGAGTGTCCTGCATCACTTGATACAATCTATCTTTAATAATAACAAAATAAGGGAAGGTTGGTGCTGCGCTTGGCTGAAGAGTTTGACCATCGATTACCCTCACTTGGTCAAACGCATGCCGCAGAGTCTCGTCTTGCAACTGCTCTAACAGGAAATCCCCAAGGGAATCCCTGAGAGAGGGAGGAGGAGTGGGCTGCTCCTCACTCTGACGCGGTGTTGACATAGATGGCTCTGTGACAGCTTCTCCAGTCAACACCACACCGGGATCTTCCCGTGACCTACTAGTGCAGGACCCACTACATGTTAAATATTCCATCAGCTTTTTAAATCCTGGCCAATCAGTACCCAAAATCAATGAGTGGGTGAGACGAGGACTAACCGCCACCTTTACTCTATTCATTTGGCCCCGGAATAGAATACCGACAGACACTAAGGGATAACAGGGTTCCCGCGGGTCCTTAAAAAGTCTTAAAAAGCCTTAAATACAACATTCAGTTTTCAAGGCCTAAAAACATCTTAAATTGTTTGGAATGACTGGGATTTTCGAAAGGGAGGTATTAAATTTAATATTGGACCGAACGAGTGAAATGTCTCCATCCGGTTTGGGGTATTTTTTTAACTATAGTTTTAAAAGTGACCAGCATACCTTTTGGGGGCAGCATTGGTTCTGTGCATTCTGTGCATTCCGTAGAACAAGAACTAATGCTAGGAGGCTACTGGAGGCAGTGTGGTGCGGTGCGGTGGTTGTGAAGAGTGAGAGATGCGCAGGTAGCTTACATGGGCGCTAGAAAGCGTTGATAATTATGGGAAGCTGTCTGTTTAATGACAAGTGTTTGGGGGATGACAAATACCCCCCAAATAAGGAGAAGAATCATTTGCAATAAAAAGCGCTGGATCGCACAAATGTGTTTAAAGACGGTAACGCAGCGCTGGGGACACGGCAGACTGGGAAACTGGCTTTTCATGGACACGAGGCGCGCGCGCGCGCGTTAGAGGTCAAGCGCTCCGGAGTGAAACACAAAGGGGGGTCGCGCATGCGCACAAGAGTCAGGTGGAAAATGGGACTTATAGGACATAATACTAATAATAATGATTAGCATCATTTTTTACATAAACATTGTTTATTGTACTAAGTTTAATATAAATATATAAACAACCTTTATTTCAAAACTCAATTAAAAAGAACTCCAGAAAATTCAATAATTCTAAATATAGTACAATATAAATAATTTGTACAAAAAGTTTTTTAGTTTTATTACTTATCGTCTACAACAGTGTTTTTAATATAATAATAAGAATAATATTAACAACCACTAATAATAATTAGTAGTAATAGTAATTATTATTGATTATTAATCATTACTACTTATGAATTAGTGATTAATAAGTACTAGGGATTACTAAATGTTATAAAATTAAAGTTATTAAAAATTATTACAAATAATTATTAAAAAGTAGTAATTGGTAGAATACAAACAAATACTCATGGATTATAGATAATTTTTTAAAATAGTGAACATTGATATAAAGTAACTGTACTACTAATAATAAACAATAATACTACTAGTAATACTTGTTGTTAATGTTATTATTATCAGTTCAATTGTTATATCAATGTTCACTATTAAAAACAAATAATCTATAATCCATGAATAATTGTATCACTACTACTATTACTACTAATAATAATAATTACTCCTTTTTTAATAATAATTTTAACTAATCATATACCTCAATTTTATAGCATTTTAATAATCACTACTTATTATTTATTAGTATAATTTAGTAGTTGATAATAATTACTACTTATTAAATTACATTTTGAGAATCACTGCTTATTAATTAAGTAGTAATTAATAATACTGAATTATAATAATTGCTACTCTATTAATTATTAATTAATATAGCTAATAAGTAGTGGTGATTAAAATGTTATACAATTGAGTTAATTTTTTTTTAATTATTATTAAAAAGTAGTTATTATTATTAGTAGTAGTAATACAATTATTCATGGATTATAGATAATAATTAATGATTATTTTTGAATAATGAACATTGATATAACAATTGGACTGATGATTAGTTTACAGTTATTACAACACATTGATTAATATTGATAATAGAATAGAATGCCTTTATTGTCACTATACACATGTACAATGAGATTAAAGCATCTCCAATAACAGTGCAAAACAGCGTGTAGAGTGAGAGAGAGAGAGAGAGGAAGGGGGGGAGAAGAAAAAAAAAGGGGGGGGGAGTGTGTCGGGGGGTAAGGTGCACAGTCCTGAGGTGTATGTGTTGTGTTACACATTATGGAGTGAGGTATTGCTCATTACACATATAAATTATTGCACGAGAGATTCACATTATAAAATAAAATAAAATGTTACACATTTATGAAGTATTGCAAGGTAAGGTAGGCGCACAGACTTGAGGTGTGTGTAAGGTGCACAGTCCTGAGGTGTATGTGTTGTGTTTCACATTATGGAGTGAGGTATTGCACATTATAAAAGTATTGCACATCGAGAGTCCCTTATAAAGTACTGCAAATTATAAATTATTGCACGAGGAGAGTCACATAGTAAAATAAATAGATTATCAAGTCAGAGCATATCCAAGTTCAGGGCGGTTATGGCTTTTGGAAAGAAGCTGTTTTTGAATCGGTTTGTCTTTGTCCTGATGCACCTGTAGCGCCTCCCTGAGGGCAACAGGTCAAACAGATCAAAGCCAGGGTGGGAGCGGTCCTTGATAATGTTTTGAGCTCTGCTAAGGCAGCGAGAGGTGTAAATTTCCATCAGAGAGGGGAGAGGGCAGCCAATGATCTTCTGTGCTGCCTTAACTACCCTCTGGAGCCTCTCCCTGTCTACAGCAGTGCAGCTGCCGTACCATACTGTAATACAGTACGTCAGCAGGCTCTCGATGGATGAGCGGTAGAAGGTCAGCAGCAGGTTGGAGTTTAGGTTGTACTTCCTGAGGACTCTCAGGAAGTGTAGCCACTGCTGAGCCTTCTTAATAACTGCTGTGATGTTTACTGATCAGGAAATGTCGGCGGAGATGAGGACGCCGAGAAACCGGAAGGTGTGGACCCTCTCCACATACACGTTGTTGATGTAGAGGGGGGCTAGGTCGGTGTTGTGCTTCCTGAAGTCAAAAATGAGCTCTTTGGTTTTCTTGGTGTTCAGAGCGAGGTTATTTTCTGAACACCAGGCTGCCAACTTCAGGACCTCCTCTCTGTAGGCTGCCTCGTCTCCCTTTGAGATGAGTCCGACCACTGTGGTGACGTCAGCAAACGTGATGACGAGGTTGTTGTTGTGGGTCGAACTACAGTCGTGGGTGTAGAGGCAGTACAGGAGGGGGCTCAGCACACAGCCCTGTGGAGAGCCGGTGCTCAACGTGCGGGTGGAGGAGAAGTGGGGGCCAAGTCTCACAGTCTGGGGCCGGTTAGTAAGAAAGTCCTTTAACCAAGCACATGTGAGAGGGGGGAGGCAGGGAGTATCCAGTTTTCTAATAAGGATGTCCGGGATTATTGTATTAAAAGCTGAACTGTAATCCACAAAGAGTATGCGGACGTAGCTCTGCTGCTGCTGCTCCAGGTGATTTAGCGCAGAGTGGAGAGCTACAGCGATGGCATCCTCTGTGGATCTGTTTGTGCGATATGCGAACTGGTAGGGGTCGAAGTCTGGGGGCAGGTGGTCCTTGATGTGCTGAAGAACTCGTCTCTCGAAGCACTTCATGATTACCGGGGTGAGGGCCACAGGACGATAATCATTCAGGCTGGTGACGGGAGACTTCTTCGGCACTGGGATTATTGTTGCAGATTTTAAGCAGGGCGGGATGACTGCCTGAGCCAGGGAGAGGTTAAAGATCCTGGTGAAGGTAGGGGCGAGCTGGTGGGCACACGCTCTGAGCACCTTACCAGGTACACCATCTGGGCCGGTAGCTTTCTTGGGGTTCACTGCCAGGAGCACCCATCTGACATCGTGCTCCTGTACAGTGAAAGGAGTGGTGTGGGAACTGTGTGGTGGTGGGGGCAGGGCAGGAGCAGTTTCATAATGGTTATGAAAGGTGACAGTTGTTTTTCTGTGATTAATGTAACGCTCTGATGATTGTATGACTGCATAAACAGGTTTATGCTGTTACCTGCTATAATGCAGAAGATAATCGAGAACTTCCTCAGCCAGCTGTATACTGTACGACACTCAGACTGATTTTGCTGTCGGACACAAAATCACACATCATCAAAGATAATCTTTGTGTTTTGCTGGGATTCGAACCTGGGTTACTGGCGTGATAATCCAGCAAACCCCCACTAGGCCACCAGGGGGATGACGCAAGTGCAGAGGCATGAGGCGAAAGTAGAGTATCAAAAACAGTTTATTTACACTATATACAATCCAAAGGAAAAAACAAAAGGATAATCCAAAAGCTCAGAAGTACAAAAAACAAAAATATCCAAAGGGTCAAAGTCCAAAATCCAACTAAGAAAAGAAGAGGCAAAAACTCAAATGCTCAGAAGATCAAAAGGTCAAAACAAAATCCACAAAGTCCAAAAGAAAGAAGCAAAAACCAAGAATACAAAGACACAGGCAAGGTACATGGGACAGAGGGAACTAGCACTAACAGCATAGCATAGGAAAAAGACTCCGTGACAAGGGAACAAACAGAGGGGTATTTATACACACACTAAAATAGGACACAGGTGACACTAATGAGGACTAGGCGGGGCACAAGACACACGGAAAACAACAAATATAAAACACAGAAACAGTGGCAGCCTCTAGAGGCCAAAACAAACATGACAAGAAAAGGAAATAACAGCGGCCTCGAGAGGCCAAAACAGTCCCAGTCCTAACACTTTGGGGATTGAAATAATGCCGGCTAAGGTTGTTCAGCTGGTTCTACTTGCCGTTTATTGTTTTCATTTTTGAAATGATTCATGGTGTTTTCTCCAGTAAACACCAGTCTTCTCCTTGCTGCTACAGTAGTTCTGCAGGCCCAAAACACACGACTTTGCCTCAGCTGTTTGCATGTCTAACAGTTGCCATTGATGCACCCTATTGTTCACCAATTGTGTGCATTCTTCTTAAAGTTAGTAAAAAAAAAACTATTGCAGAAAACAGTTTTAAGTTGTAGTATTTATCATTTTCTTTGCCATGGTACAGTCTTAATTTTTCCATTTAGAGGTCTTGAAAAGGTCTTAAAAGTCTTTAAATTTGTACTTGAAAAATGTGCAGATACCCTGGATAATTGTGAACATCCCCGTGCACACACAACACTTTCACTGCTTGCACTCTCCCCAATGCCTCACCTTGCAACAGGCGTTGGTGAATTGAGGTCTGATTACAATCCACCAAAGCATGATATGTATCCCCTTGAACACTTACCAGTATGCGATACATTCCGGCCCGATTGGGGGAGGTTTCTGGTGCATCGGGGATCCGGATCACAGCTCCCACCTCCCTTGCGGAGGTCAGACTCTGGAGATGCTCCAACTCCCTGCCGCGCCAGCACACCGGCCCAGACTTTCCCTCTGCACTGGCGTTATGGGTGTCACCAGAGGTGGAAAAACTGGATTGACAAAGTAAAAGTCCTGCTTAGGTTTTCCTTCTGCCTGTGCTCTCAACACAGGTGATTTCACCAATTAGCTCATCAACCTGGCTTAGGGGATGTGGTAATTAGGATCAGCTGGTTCATTGAATTGGCTGGAGCAAAAATGTGGCAGGGTTTTTACTTTCTGCACCCGGGTTTTTCCACCTCTGGGTGTCACTCACCTGAGGAAGAGACAACACAGAGACAGAAGAGAAAGATGGGAAGACACCACGGGTGCGATGGGCTGGCTGGGGAGGAGCCGGCCGCCGCATCCGCGGCAGCGGAATGGGGTAGGGAGGGGAACGAGAGATGGGGGAAGAGAGAAGAGAAGCAAGGGGAGATGCCTCCTTTGCCTGCCATCGGAGCCGCCTCCAAATGGCCCTCCGCCAGCTTGATGGCTCATTCCAGCAATGCCGGGTGATGACACTGGACCCATTCCGCCGTTCCTTCTGGAAGTCGAGAGATAAACTGTTCCACTGCCACCAGATCGATCTCATTGGCGTAGCGGTCTTCCGCTTTCAGCCACCACCGGCAGGCATCCCGGAGTTGCTGGCTGAATGCAAACGGCCAGCCGACCTCCTCCAATGCCAGCATCCGGAAGCACTGGTGATGTTGTTCCGGGGAGTGGCCGACCCGCTGCAGGATGACTTTCTTCAGGTCAGCATACACCAGTCGGCTGTCAGCAGGGAGCTGCTGCTCTGCGAGCTGCGCCTTGCCAGTCAGGAGTGGGAGGAGGCGCGCCGCACGCTGCTCCAACGGCCACCCCCACGCCTTGGCTGCTTGCTCAAAGAGGACAAGGAATGCTTCCAGATTGTCCTGCGGGCCCAACTTCATAGGGGTGCTGGCTGCGGTGATGGTTGATGCCCCTGCTGATGTGAGCAGATGCCGGAACGCCTGGCAATCTTCTTGCTGGGCCAGCATCAAGGCTTCGAAGCGTTGCTCTTGTTCCTTTCGGAAGGCGATCAGCAGTTGATGCTGGTTCTGCTGGGCAGTAGCGAGGGCAAGGATGAGCTCTTCAAATGGGGAGGACTCCATGGGGTGGTTCCCTTCTGTGCATCCCGGGTTTTGGCACCACTGTAGCAGTTCCTGATGTGGGTGGAACACAGAAGCATGGCAGGTGAGAGTTGATGGTCACACACAAACTATTTCATTTCTTTTAGCTTTTAGTTTGTTCATTCTTTCTTTCTTTCTGTCTTTCTTTCTTTCACTCACTCACTCACTCACTCTACATGCACACATGTGTTGTGGGAGGGAGGGAGACTCTTTTCTCTGCTCTTCCCCTCCTTTTATGCTCCATCCCTGTAACAAACACACACACACCCACACACATTAATTAACAGCAGGTGGAATGACTTCGCCACTTACCTTTCCCGACCCCGCCCTCCATTCACAGACTGCTGCTTGGCCACGCCCCTGCTGCCACAATATTATACTTTGTCATTTATTGAGGAAAATGATCCAATATTACATATCTGTGAATGGCAAAAATATGTGAACCTCAAGGATTAGCAGTTAATTTGAAGGTGAAATTCGAGTCAGTCTGTTTTCAATCAATGGGTTGACAGTCAGGTGTGAGTGGGCACCTTGTTTTATTTAAAAAAACAGGGATCTATCAAAGTCTGATCGTTGCAACGCATGTTTGTGGAAGTGTATCATGGCACGAACAAAAGAGATTTCTGAGGACCTCAGAAAAAGTGTTGCTGATGCTCATCAGGCTGGAAAAGGTTACAAAACCATCTCTAAAGAGTTTGGACTCCACCAATCCACAGTCAGACAGAGTTTGTACAGATGGAGGAAATTCAAGACCATTGTTACCCTCCCCAGGAGTGGTCAACCAACAAAGATCACTCCAAGAGCAAGGCGTGTAATAGTCGGCGAGGTCACAAACAACCCCATGGTAACTTATAAGCAACTGAAGGCCTCTCTCACATTGGCTAATGTTAAATGTTCATGAGTCCACCATCAGGAGAACACTGAACAATGGTGTGCATGGCAGGGTTGCAAGGAGAAAGCCACTGCTCTCCAAAAGAACATTGCTGCTCGTCTGCAGTTTGCTAAAGATTATGTGGACAAGTCAGAAGGCTATTGGAAAAATGTTTTGTGGATGGATGAGACCAAAATAGAACTTTTTGGTTTAAATGAGAAGCATTATGTTTGGAGAAAGGAAAACACTGAATTCCAGCATAAGAACCTTATCCCATCTGTGAAACATGGTGGTGGTAGTATCATGGTTTGGGCCTGTTTTGCTGCATCTGGGCCAGGACGGCTTGCCATCATTGATGGAACAATGAATTCTGAATTATACCAGCAAATTCTAAAGGAAAATGTCAGGACATCTGTCCATGAACTGAATCTCAAGAGAAAGTGGGTCATGCAGCAAGACAACGACCCTAAGCACACAAGTCAGTTTACCAAAGAATGGTTAAAGAAGAATAAAGTTAATGTTTTGGAATGGGCAAGTCAAAGTCCTGACCTTAATCCAATCGAAATGTTGTGGAAGGACCTGAAGCGAGCAGTTCATGTGAGGAAACCCACCAACATCCCAGAGTTGAAGCTGTTCTGTACGGAGGAATGGGCTAAAATTCCTCCAAGCCGGTGTGCAGGACTGATCAACAGTTACTGGAAATGTTTAGTTGCAGTTATTGCTGCACAAGGGGGTCACACCAGATACTGAAAGCAAATGTTCACATACTTTTGCCACTCACAGATATGTAATATTGAATCATTTTTCTCAATAAATAAATGACCAAGTATAATATTTTTGTCTCATTTGTTTAATTGGGTTCTCTTTATCTACTTTTAGGACTTGTGTGAAAATCTAATGATGTTTTACATCATATGTATGCAGAAATATAGAAAATTCTAGAGGGTTCACAAACTTTCAAGCACCACTGTAAATTTCACTGTGTGCTTAAGCCTGTGCTTGAGTGTACATGTTGACAAATAAAGACTTCTTCTATCTTGGCTTGAATAGTGATCACTTACTGTCGACAGCTTCTTTTTCTGGTGTATATATAACCATGACACTCCCTTATGCACACACTTTTCAAGTGTATATGCATTCCTGGTACTTGCATCTCTTTTCATTACATACTCTCTAGCATTCTTAGCAGAATGGTTTACTCAGCAGGATCACTGCCTGTGAGCTTACAGATGTCATGGTTAGGTTTTGTCAGACAATAGCACCCTGCTAATAAGTTGGCTCTTGGCATAGGTTTTCTGAAGAACACATGGTTCTCTTGGACCCTCCCACCACCACCACCACCACCTTTTGATTAGCCTGGCACCAACATGCTATTATTTTGCTAACGGGGTGTGACGTTTACTTTATAGTAGCAGGGAAACACTGACGTTTGCAATTATTCCAGAAGTGAATAACAAAACCAGATGAGTCAATTGTGCAGGGGCCACTGAGGCATCACCTACCATCCCCTTTCTCTCAAAAAACCTTTGCTTTTATGGGACTTGTGACTGCCATCAGTAGCTCTCTTTTCTTTTGCTAAGAAAAAAAAAACATGAAGAGGTGCTGTGATGAAGCGGAGTTACTGTTATCACCCTGAAGTTGATTATTTTTCAAGTATTTTATTTCTCTTGTTCCAAAGCAAATTGTCTGCTGTAAAATAAACCTACTGTTATAGAAAATTTACTGATCAGTCTCGAGCATTCCACAACACTGTGGTATAAATAGATATATACTGTAGTATGTTTACTAGCTACACCCAATCAACCTTCCATCATTGTTTTTGTTTTACAAAGAGTGTCTTGTTAGATGCAGTTTGCACCCTTTCCTCATGCATTTCCCATTTGTGGAATCTGGGTTAACCACTAGCCAAAGTGGAAATGGCTACATCTGTCTGGTAAAAGTTTATTAACCTTGAAATGAAGCCAGGGCATCGGAGGGCGCAGCTTCTGACTCTCGGCGTGTAGCAGAAAATGAAAAGGTGTTTGATATATAGTCCGAGGCTAATAGTCTCCTCTGGGTCTTGCTGATACGTCATTACTGGCACTTACTTTTTTATAAATCAACCTTTGTTCTACTCTTTGGATGCCACGATTGATTTTCTTGATTTTCCTTCATTTTTTTTTCTTTTATCTGAATGTTTGTTTTATCCATCCATACAATGATGCTGATGTTCCTTTGTCTACAAAGATACTTTCTACTTCTTTCCATAGCTAAAGAGAGGCTTTGGCCTTTAAGACCTGCAGCCAAAACAAAGCCAAGCTTTAATGAGCAAACTAAGCTGCTGCATGTGTACGAGGTCAGTGCTTGATAAGGCCACAGTTTGTGTGGGTTTCTGTTTGCTCTTAATCAAACTGTGAGCTTCCTCTCCTGCTGTTCATCCTCCTACTCATGCTGTGACAAACCACGAACAATAGATGCAAGCCGTCTCGCAAGGATAACTGCATGTAATGTCACCTCGTCTCCTGTTTTGATGGATGTCACAAATTAGGTGCTTTAATTGCGTTTAGGTCTATGGAGAGTTATTTAATTTGTAAAACAAATTTGCAAAATCCTTTTGGGAGATCACTGATTGGAGTTTTTCCATGTTGGCTGTTCTATCAGGTTTCCAGTATGGAATAAATATGAACTGGGAATTGCTGCAGAAATTACTAACAGTATTACATTCATATTAATTTGGAATTACAATTAGAAATCAAGAATCAGAAAGGTTTTTGTGGTAAGTAGAACTGGGTGAGATGGGAAAAATACAAGAAATACTTGAAATATTTTCGAAAAGATCTTAATAATTTATAGATAGCAGTTAGAAAAAAAAAGTTCCCATGTCCAAGTTTTTCCCCCAATGATTAAACAAAGTGTGTTAAAAATATGAACATCAATTCAACTCAAGCAAGCAAGTTGAATATTAAGTACATTAAGTTCCTCCATAGATTAACCAATCTCCGACATGATTTATGCCTGATCAGTGTCCAGTAGCCATTAATTCTAAGTCAATATATTATTATTATTATGGCGGCACGGTGGTGTAGTGGTTAGCGCTGTCGCCTCACAGCAAGAAGGTCCGGGTTCGAGCCCCGTGGCCGGCGAGGGCCTTTCTGTGCGGAGTTTGCATATGTTTTCCCCGTGTCCGCGTGGGTTTCCTCCAGGTGCTCCGGTTTCCCCCACAGTCCAAAGACATGCAGGTTAGGTTAACTGGTGACTCTAAATTGACTGTAAGTATGAATGTGAGTGTGAATGGTTGTCTGTGTCTATGTGTCAGCCCTGTGATGACCTGGCGACTTGTCCAGGGTGTACCCCGCCTTTCGCCCGTAGTCGGCTGGGATAGGCTCCAGCTTGCCTGCGACCCTGTAGAACAGGATAAAGTGGCTAGAGATAATGAGATGAGATTATTATTATTAAATCATATTCTTGCTATGTTACTGTAAATCATGTTTCAAGCCTTATAACTCCTTGCCCTCCAATAACACTTCATTTTTCATTTTTCTCTTACGATTACCAGAGTTAATCCCCAGCTCAAATGAACACCCATTTTATAATGACTATTATTATGCTGATAATATTTGCCTTCTCTTTTAGCCTAATGCTTTGCCTGATAAAGGTTCATTCCTTCTCGATATATAATATACAATAGTGTAAGTGTGGATGTAATTATATGTAATATATTCCAAAGCGATTGTAGAAAGTAAAGAGAAATCTTCTGTGCTGTTTGCATTTCCATGGAATAATAAGGTGCTAAACTAGCAATTTAGCAATGAGTTACTGAATAATTGCTCTGTTTCATTGAGCATAACTGGTGCTCAGTTTTTTGCACTTTATATATGAATGCTTCACACAGCATTATATTGTACACCATTATCTTTAAATTTATTGCATTTTGAACAGAAGATAATACTTTATATGTGAGGGGGGGCATTAAAACAACGTAAATTAGTCATGTTTAAAATGGAATGATATTCTCCTTAATTCTACACTGTTGAGTGGAATATATCAGTGTTGTCATTATGGAGATTAAGGCTGGTTAATGGTGCCAGTGTTCATCTGGAAAGACGTTATTTAGCTGAAGATCACACATATGCCTTTCCACCACTTTGTGTGGGTTCAAAACAAACCACTTTATGTTGAGTACTCAAGATTCAAGCAGCGTTCTTAAAACACAAAGTACTCATTAATTAGGGCTATTTTAACACTAGTTTATAAGCCCTTGCCACTTCAGTTAAGATGTAACAAACAATGAGCGTTGGCAAATTCGGCCTATGGTTCTGCTCAGGAAAATGTTGAGAAAAAACAATTAGTGCATAATTTTATAAGATATTTTGTTCAAGGTTATGCTGTAGAGAAAAAAAAATGGATGTGTTAGCCCTGCACGCTTTAGTGCACGCAGTCCAGAGCACACCTGAGAATCCTTTAGGTGTGCACACCAAAGTGTGCAGGGCTGACACATCTTTTTTTTTTTTTCTACAGCATATGTGTTTTCCACAATTGTAAATAAACATTCTTCTGCACATATATCCATCTCCTACCGTGCCCCTGACAGGATGCAAAAAGATATAATTTGGCAAAACAAAGCCATATATATATAAATGAAATGTTTCAACATTAAAAAAACAAAAAAAACAAACCTATAAACAGTAGTAAGCTATAGTAAATGAAGGAAAGTCAATATTTGGTGTGAGACGACCCTTTGCTTTAACAAAAAATAGTAGTCTGAGGTACAGTGAGTGCAGTTTGATAATGAAATGAGCTGTAGGTTTTACTGAGCATCTTACAGAACCAGCCACAGTTCTTCTGCACACTTTGACTGTCACACTCGCTTCTTCATTTTGCAGTAAAACCCAGCAGCCTTCATTATGTTTTCTTTTTTCATCTGAAAAGTGCTCTCTTATGGAATATGCTGCTCAGATACAAACTTTTTTTTTTCCTGTAACATTTAATTTTGTGCTGGAAAACGAATGCTTGGACTCTAAAATGTTTTTGTACTGACTCGATAATGTAGAAGTCAGAAAATAAAAATCTATAACAGTTTGTTTGAAAAAAAAAGAAAACAAAAAAAACCAAAACAGGGTGCCTCAGACTTTTGCACAGTACTGAATATTTAGTCATTGCCTAAAAGCGGAGCTCCTGGTGAGTTTATGAAGAAAATGTTTGCAAGGGCACAAAATCAACCTGAATAGAATAATAATATTGTAGCACCATGAATGATCCATTGAATTGTGTAGTGTTGTGTATTTCACCTCAAGAAACTGCTGCCTTGTCTTGTGACAGTGATACCAATAATGAGATACGTATTGCAGTTACAAATACATATGTATTCCTTTCTTTGACACCACATGCCATGCACCAGAAACACCACCACCACATTTATTATGGTGTGACTCTGCTGGGTGCCTGGTGGACAGCAATGAACCAGTGCTTTCACTTTACATCAGTACTATATAGTTACCAATAAATATCACACTTGATATGTCAAACAGTTATCTGGTTACATCTTTCACATCCATGCACTTTAGAGCTTGGAGTGCAAAGCACATGCACGTCATTAAGGACTAATTATCATGCATCTGTTCCTGATGAGAGCGCAATCATAGCACATACATATAAGGACTCACAGTAAGACACAAACTTTGCGAAAGTCTTGTATTTTGTATCGCTTTTCTGGTTTTGACCCTGTTTGTGTTTTTGGACTGTAAGTATTGTTTTACCGCTGATATCCTGTCTGTGCCTCACTTGACCACTGCCTGTTTTTCGACTCTGCCTTTGCCTCTGTTTTGGATCTGTTTGCTCGTGTGTTTTCAATAAAACTCTTCCTGCACTCACATCTGTCTATCACCCTAACATGACAGAAACTGTCAAATGTCCAACCAGCTAGTGGACTAATAAAACTGTTTTAACTAATTTTATATGAAACTGTCATGAATATTTTCTGTAAAATGTGTTCGCAAATAATTCTACATTATTTTTTTTAAAAAGCAAATTAAAAATAACTGCTGGATAAAAAAAAAACCATGTATCTTATGGAAATAAAGATACAAATTTTGTTCTCTGGTGGTCAAGTGTTTATGAGATACGTTGCCTTGCACTTATGATCGGGTTCCCTGTGGTGGTACACAGATGTTGTTCATCGTACAGTCAAAAGCCATCAGAAATCAGGTTGATTCTTTACCATATTCTCTTTAGTATGGGGCTCTGCTATTAACTGGATACAGTAGGAAATGTGGTCTTCATGGGAGTCAGGCTAGTTCCTTTCACTCCTGAGTTGATGTATAAGAAGGCTTACTAATGTGAGACTCAATTCACTGGCTTCAAATTGTACTGATGAGACTTTATATACAGATTACACTGTCAAATTAAAAACATTTATTTATTTATTTATTTATTTATTTTCATTGAACTCTAATTTAATGACCGTTTTATGAAAGCTTCTCAATTATTTCATCCTAATGACTTGAAAGTTATTTGAAAACAAATCCATAAATTAAGACAAATAACACTTGCTATTCAATTAAGACAAAAATAATGGTGCCCTATAAAAGGATGGAGAGTTAGCAGTGTGTGTCTGTGGTAGCTCATTGAGTCATTTTCGGCTTTTTTTGCCTTTTATCTAAATTTGTGGCCATGGCTAAATGTAAATCAGCTGTTTTCCACATAGAGTACACAATCATCAACATGAAGATGAGCAAATCCTTGAAACACTGTAAATCCGGTAGGAATTTTGACTTCAGTTTGGTGAAACTGTTCACATAAAACCTCATGAAATGACTGATAAACAGTTATAACATTACTGTCATTGTCATCATCTTCAGCATCATCATTCTGATTGTCATCATAATTTCTGTCTTCATCATCATCATCATCATCTTCTCTTTCATCATGTTGATCTTTATTTTAACTATCATCACATTCTTCTTCTTTTTCTCCATCTTCTTATCATGACACATCACATTGTTCCACCTACCCTTTCATTTCCATTCCATGGTTCTGTTTTTCAGATTTATTTTTAAAAAACTAATGCCCACCACGTCATCAGCCTCTCTTTATGCATGCAGTGGTTTTTCAAAAGGTAACGAATGCATTTATCACATGCTGATGTGTGAAGCACACCATCTGCAGTGAACACCATCAGCCTCTCCTGCATTTCAGATTCAGTGCTGATTATTCTTTCATATCATCACTTCTTAAGATGCCAGTTTCAGGAATCACACTGTATCCCACAGATACCTCACGGACACTGTGCAGAAGCCACGTTTGTTATGTAAGGCATGTTAAAGCAGACTCCTTGAGTGTGAAGATACATAGCAAACATACTTTGATCTACTTCTTCATTCAAGTTGTTTTTTGGTGTGTGCAGTTATATTCTTTAGTTGTGCACAGGCTCTGTGAGAAGTAAGAAGTCATGAAAGTAAGAAGTAATGGAAGTTTTCAGCCTCCAGTTTAACTTTGTGCATGTTTAGATCATCTCATGATAACTTAATTTTCTTTCTGCTTGTTCCTGTTGGATGTCAAGGTGGCAACAGGCTGCAAAGGTCAGACGTCTCCACAGCTTCCAGCTCCTCCTGGGGAATCTCCAAGCATTCCCAAGCTAGCTGTGAGATATAATCTCTCCAGCAGGTCATGGGTCTGCCCCAGGGTCTGGGGTCTCTGTCCCATGACAAGTCCCTGATACAGCTTGAGTGGGAGCCAACAATAGGGCAATCTTGTGAGATGGCCAAAGCACCTTGACTAGCTCCTCTTAATTCTGAGGAACAACAGCTCTACTCCAAGGTTCACATGAAATGTCATTCTCTAATGACCATAGGCGAATAAACATTGTAACTCTTGTAAAACTTGTCCTTTAGATGTGGGTATGGGGATAAACATATTTTTGGTCAAACTTGATAAGCTCAGTGTAAAATTATCCCATTCTGGGAGAAAAATGCTATTGCAAGTGTCTTGTAGAAGAATTTTTTGTAACTTGTGGGATTTTGATCTCCACAATGCACATTTAGTGGAATTCCTATAGAGAATCAAAAGCGTATCCAAAGTGTAATGACAAATGCAAATGCAATTTGTTATGCAAACTCAAATGTCTATGCTTATTGTTTATCTTCATGAGGAAAGGCTCCACGATTGCAGCAATGCAACCAAAATGTTTTGCTAGCTATTAAACTACATACTTGCCAACCCCCAGAGAATGAAATGCAGTAGATCAGATTGCATGATGCAGTTGCTCTCTTCTAGTGGGGTCAGAGGGCATGACCCCCATGGAAAATTTTGGAAAAAAAAGTAAAATGGTGCATTTTCCTGCATTCTGAATGCCATATTTGAAGAAAATTGATGGAGAAATCGGACTGACATCCTTCAGAAAATGCTGTGTCTCACCTAACCTTGATGCTTTGATGCTAGATGATCCAATGGCCAGATCACATTGAACTTACTGCCATAGCAAATCTTTTTTTCTTCAGTTTTCATTGTCCGTGATCACCAGAGTGTGTTTGATTTTTGTGGCTACTGCCTCATTGAGGCAGAGCCACTATGTCATGTTGTAAGACTATAAGAATGAGTGTAACAATAGCGCACTGTGCATGCACATACGCATAAGCATTACAATCACCAGAACAGCAAATCGTGATCTCGCGATACGAACACTTGATCTCACGTTATCAAAGGTACACAAGAACGAGTGGCAAAGCCACTATGTCATCGTGTTGTAAGAATGTAAGAATGAGTGTAACAATAGCGAAAATTTGTAACCAATCAGCACTTATCCTGGTCAAGTTTGATTACCCGTTCTACTTCTTGATAAATTTTGGAACGAATCAGAACCAGAAACAAAATAAGAGAAATTTTGTTATAACTTCGTAGTATCGGAAGATAATCGGCAGATAAAAAGATAAATTAAATTCACCTCATGGTTCGCCAAGGCTACTGATTTGATATCAAGTAAATGGTGTTTATTTTAAGAAAATGTACCTTTTGATTATCACAGCATTTGTTTGGTCCTGCTGAAGGGTCAAATGAAAGGTTTTGTAAATTCTTTTTAGCTTTTTGTCAGATATTTATGCCAAGAATTCCAGCCATTCAACAAAAACTCAAGAAGGCAGTGAAAACAACGTTGGAATCTTTTGAGTGATCTGCTTGGTTTGCACTTACAAAAATCCCTTGTGAGAATAAATCAGCTCCTTCCTGAAAACTAAGAGTAAAAGTTAAAAGTATAATTGGTCAAATGTCTGCTATTCGCTTTAATTTTTTATTTTTTTATATTTTAGAGTTTTTACACTACACTTGTGAAACAAAATGTGCTCATTAGTACTAAATAATGCTTCTAAGACAATTCATGAACAAGTGCTTTCTTATTATTTTGAAACTAGATAGAGTTCACAGCACTGTATTTTGAACAAAACACAGTAAACAAAATGGTAACCAAAATACTACAAGCCCTGATGCTGCTCACAGCTTGGTGATGCTTGCAAGAGATGAAGCGAGTATAATTGATAACATGTATATAGGCTATATTTACTGTATGGACATGGGATCAGAAAACAATTTTATTTATAAGCAGTAGCCATATGTACCCATACACAGCAAATTCCTCAGTGTTGAATTAACACTTTCAGAGTTAATTTGGGTCCAATTGGACCTATATAAACACTCTGGGTGTTAATTCAACACTGGGGATTTTGCCGTGTAGGGTGTCACAGTGCAGGCACTTACAGATGTATGCACAGAAGAGTGACGAGGAGCAAACAGTGTCAGAGCCAAAATGTGAGACGAGAATCAGAGTCGTTGAACTAGCGAGGGTCAGGTGATCAGCAAACAGCATTGAGGGGAAAAGACAAAGAGCAAAAACAGAAAATAGAGAAGCAAGAGTCAAAAGAACAGGAGTCAGTCAGAAAATAATTGCCAGTAATTGCCAGCATGCACCACTTGTTATGCTAAAAGCCCAGTACCCTACCTTGTTAAACTTTTGAATAATTTAATGTAGTTAGACCTGCCTATCAGTATGTGTTTACTGAAGATTATTGCCACAGTACTCGCAGTTACCTAATTTAATGTGTAAATTTCTCATCTCATTCTCATTATCTCTAGCCGCTTTATCCTTCTACAGGGTCGCAGGCAAGCTGGAGCCTATCCCAGCTGACTACGGGCGAAAGGCGGGGTACACCCTGGACAAGTCGCCAGGTCATCACAGGGCCGACACATAGACACAGACAACCATTCACACTCTCATTCACACCTACGGTCAATTTAGAGTCACCAGTTAACCTAACCTGCATGTCTTTGGACTGTGGGGGAAACCGGAGCACCCGGAGGAAACCCACGTGGACACGGGGAGAACATGCAAACTCCACACAGAAAGGCCCTCGCCGGCCCCGGGGCTCGAACCCAGGACCTTCTTGCTGTGAGGCGACAGCGCTAACCACTACACCACCGTGCCGCCCTGTGTAAATTTCACCTATGGATTTTCTACTATAATAGTAAGGTTTTTAAGTGGCAGTTATTTTAAACAATTGTAAATGTTGATAGATTGTAAATGTTTGATATAATGTCACCTTTTACTCTTTTTATATGTGTATAATTGCTGTATGGAACATGTAATTCAGCCCTTGGGCTGCAAGTTGTTCTTAAGAATAAAACCCAGTTATAAAGTTATTATAACAAGGCTTGGTATGAACTGATGAGGCAGAACAATACTTCGCAATGGAATGGAGTGAGAGAGAGGTTTATATAGGCAGGGGGACTAATTGGAATGATGAGTGACAGCTGAGTTCAATAATCAGGAGACAGAGGGCACTGTGAGTTATGGGAAGTGTAGTCCATGGTGCCCATGTTTGTAGTTTGGACAGTTCTGGCAGGTTTACTGACAGATCCCGCCGGAATCTATAGTCTTTCTAGGGTGCCCCCTACCTCTGGGTGCAGGTTTGTTTGGGTGTAGAGCATGGAATTCTTGCTTGAGGAGCGGATCTAGGATGTCTTTGGCTGGAACCCAGCTCTGTTCTTCGGGCCAATAACCCTCCCAGTCTACCAGGTATTCAATCTTCCCTCTTCTATGTCTAGAGTTGAGGCTCTTGTTCACCTGGTAGATGGGTTCACCTTCCATGTCGAGAGCTGGGTGTTCTTGGTTAGGTGAGGTCTCGGCAAAGGGCCCCAGGATGGCAGGCTTTAGGTATGACACATAAAATGTTGGTGACAGTCTACTGTGAGGAGGAAGTTCTAGCCTGTACGAGACTTCATTGATGCGATCCAGCACTTTAAAAGGCCCGATGTAATGCAGCTGGAGCTTTCTGCAAGAGTTGGGTACCCTGAGGTTTCTGGTTGTTATCCACACTCTGTCACCTGGGTTGTATGTTGGAGTTTCTGCACAGTGCTTATCTGCATACTTCTTGAACTTGGCGTTGATAGTCTTGATCCATTGGTGGACCTCCTCCCATATGACCTGGCTGCGAGAGAACCACTCTTCGACAGCTGGAACCTGATCGGGTGTGTCGTCCCAGGGGAATGGGGTGGCTGGTAGCCAAGTATGCACTGGAATGGTTGGTTGGGTTGCTGAGTGCTTGAGGGAGTTTTGTGCATACTCAGCCCATGATCGGAAGCGTGCCCAATCCCCTTGGTTACGCATGCAAAAGATCCTCAAGAAGCAGCTGAATTCTTGGTTGGCTATCTTGACTTGTCCATTAGACTGAGGGTGGTAACCAGACGTGAGACTGACAGAAACCCCTAGTCTTTCCATGAAGGCCCTCCAGAAGCGTGAGATTAACTGAGAGCCCCTGTCACTTACAATGTCTTCAGGGACACGATAGTATCAAAAGACATGTTGAAATAATAGTTCTGCTGTTTGGGCTGCGGTGGGAATGCCAGGTAAGGGTATTAGCTTGAGGGCTTTGGAGAAGCAATCAATGGTTACCATAATAGTTGTGTTTTCTTGTAAGGGAGGAAGGTCGGTGATGAAGTCTACGGCTATCTGGGACCATGGTCTTTGAGGCACAGGGAGGGGGCAGAGTTTATCAGTGGGTGGGGTTCTAGGTACTTTGGCTTGTGCACAGGTCAAACATGATGCAATGAACTTGTTGACCTCAGTGAGCATGTTTTCCCACCAATATTTGTTCTGAAGCATTTGATGGGTGCGATGGCTGCCCAGGTGTCCCATGGCAGATGATGCATGTGCCCATGTGATGAGTCTGCTTCTGAGCTGCTTGGGTGCATATATAAGACCAGGTGGGAAATTATCGGGCAGTTGTTGAGGTTGTGAGTTTCTGATTTCTCTGTCTAGGTCCCAAGTGATGGACTTGGTGGAAGCATTGAGAAGGAAGGATGGGATGGGCAGTGGAGTCCTGATGAGAAGGAGCAAAGATTTGTGAGAGAGTATCAGCCTTAGTATTCGTGGAGCCAGGGCGGAAAAAGATGGTGAAATTGAACCTCATGAAGAAGAGGGCCCATCTGGCTTGACAAGGGTTTAACCGCTTTGCCTTCCAGAGATATTCTAAGTTTTTATGGTCTGTTAGGATTATGAATGGGTAATTGGCACCCTCCAACCAGTGGTGCCATTCTTTGAGGGCCAGCTTGATAGTGAGTAGCTCCTGATTACCTACGTCATAATTTCTTTCTGCTGACGAGAGTTTCTTCAAAAAGAAGGCCACTGGATGAAGTTTCTGTTTCTCTCTGAAACATTGGGAGAGAATCGCCCCTACCTCTGTGTCTGAGGCATCAACTTCTAGAGTGAACAATTTGGAAGGGTCAGGATGCTGTAGGATGGGGGCAGAGGTGAATGCTTTCTTGAGACGACAGAAAGCTTCTTCTGCTGAGGAGTTCCACTAAAGGTGCTTGGGTCCTTTCTTGAGGAGTGCTGTCAAAGAAGTAGCAATAGAGCTGAACCCTCTGATAAACCGGTGATAAAAGTTTGCAAAACCTAGAAAGCACTGTAGTTCTTTGATGGAAGTGGGAATGGGCCACGATGTAACTGCAGAGACTTTTGATGAGTCCATACAAACTCCCTCGGCACTGATGACGTATCCAAAGAAGGAAATATGGGTTTGATGGAACTCGCATTTTTCTGCTTTCACATAGAGATGATTCTGGAGCAGGCATTACAGAATTGTTCTCACATGCACTTGATGGCTTTCTTCATCTGGGGAATATATCAAGATGTTGTCGATATATGCAATAGCATACTGGCCCAGCATGTCCCATAGCACATCGTTAATGAGGCATTGAAACACCTTGGGCACCAAAGAAAGTCCATACAGCATTACCCGGTACTCAAAATGACCAGTGGTAGTGCTGAACACTGTTATCCATTCGTCTCCTTTCTTGATTCTGATGAAATTGTACGTGCTGCATAAATCAAGCTTGGAGAAGACTTTTGCTGATCTGAGTTGTTCCAGGGCTGCAGGAACCAGTGGAAGTGGATAAGGGTATTTAACTGATACCTGGTTCAAACCTCTGTAGTCAGTACATGGGCGAAGACCCCCGCCTCGCTTTTCCAGAAAGAAGAAGCCTGCCAAGGCTGGTGACCTAGAAGGGTGGATGTAACCCTGCTTGAAAGCCTCCTGAATATACTCTTCCATAGCCGCTTGTTCCTTTTGAGACAAAGGGTAGACACGTCCCCGAGGCAGTGACATGCCTGGCAGGAGGTCAATAGTGCAGTCGTATAGTCTGTGAGGTGGCAGACCACAGGCTTTTCCCTTGCTGAAAACCTCCTTGAGGTCAAGATAACATTCGGGAACTTTGTCCAGAGTGTCAGGCTGAGTGTTCTCCACAGAGGTGGATGCAAAATTGACTTGAGGTCAAGCAATGCAGCCCTGAAAGCATGCAAGTGACCACTGTAGAATGTCCTTGTTCTGCCATGAGATGAGAGGGTCGTGAAGCTGCAGCCAAGGGTAGCCAAGGATGATATCATGACTGACAGTATTAGTGATGAAAAGTGAGATATGCTCTGAATGAATGGCACCCACTTGGATGCAGAGAGGAGCTGTGCAAAGGGAGACAAAGCCATCTCCTATTGGTCCTCCATTGATGGTGTGAATGCTAAGCAGACTGTGAAGCAGGGTTGTCAGCAAATTGAACTTCTGCATGATTGAGTTGCTGGTGAAGTTCCCCTCTGCTTCTGAATCAGTGAAAGCAGAGATGGGTAGAAGTAGCCAACTTTAAAAGTACAAGAACCTTGAACGATATGGAACTGAGCCTTTTTATATGACTCACATTGTGTGGAGGACCCTCAGTAGGAGATGAGCGAGAAGGATGAATGGGACAACAATTCAGCTGATGTTCAGGGCTACCGCAGTCGAAACACAGTCCCTCCTTCCTCCTTCTGGCACATTCAGAGTGAGTTAACCAAGTGCGTGAGATGTCCATGGCAGAACCTTCCTCCAAAACTGGCTTCAGTTTACTACTCTCTTGTAGAGAGGGTCGATGAACCAAGAGATTACCTAGGCAAATCATGACGTCGATGAGAGAATCGAGAGAGAGTTATGTAAGCTTGCTTAGAATTTCAGGGCGCAAACCTTGGCGAAATACAGCTTTCAGCACAGGATCATTCCATCTGCTAGTGGCCACCAGTGTTCTGAATTCCAGAGCATACTCTGCCATGCTTCTGGAGCCCTGTGATATGGTGAGTAAACTTTCACCTACTTCACTCCCCTCAGGTTCGTGGTCAAAAACTCTTTTGAATAGAGTGAGAAATTGTTCATAAGACTTCGTCGGCTCTCCGCCCTTACTCCAAACTGCACTGGCCCATCCCAGTGCTTTTCCTGTAAGGAAGGAGAGGAACTTGGCAATCTTGTGCTTGTCAAATATGTTAGGACTGGGACTGTTTTGGCCTCTAGAGGCCGCTGTTATTTCCTTTTCGTGTCATGTTTGTTTTGGCCTCTAGAGGCCGCCACTGTTCCTGTGTTTTGTGTTTGGGTTAATTGCCTGTTTAGTCCTGATTATTTTCACCTGTGTTCAATTTAGTTTGTGTATTTATACCCCCTGAGTTCAGTCCTCTTGTCAGAAGTCTTTGTGCTGTTATGTTTATCTCCAGTTTCCTCTGTACTGTGTTCTTTGTTTTGCACTTTGCTTTTCTTTTGGATTTAGTAGTTACTGTGTTTTTGGATCTTCTGAGCTTTTGCATTTTTGCCTTTTCCTTTTTGGACTTTGAACTTTTGGATATTTTATTTTTCCCTTTGTCTTCCCAGTGTTGGCTTATACTCTTTGTTTTTTTTGTTGTTTTTTGTTTTGCCCTGGATTGTATATAGTGTATATAGTATAAATAAACCTTTTGATACTTTTTCTACTTCCGCCTCACGCCTCTGCATTTGAGTCATCCCCCTGGTGGCCTAGTGGGGGTTTGCTGGATTATCACACTAACGAACCAGGTTCGAATCCCAGCAAAACCCTAACAAAATATGCTAGGTAAAGCCATGAAGTACATGGAGAATTGGAGAAGGAAGCCTTTGCAGGCGAGCGGATCTCCATCGAACTTCTCCGGAGTTGGAAGTTGTAACTCTGGGCTCAGAGATGACTCAGGATGTGTTATAAGGGCCTGTGACATCACAGTTGCTAGCTGGGCCATTCTGATGTTGAGGTTGGCTAGCATCTGCTGATGCTCTCCTAATAAGCGTCCTTGGATGTTAAGAGCAGTTCGCTTCACCTCTTCTGCTACATCTATGATAGCAAAGTATCCTGTCATGATGCAGGCACTTATGGATGTATACATAGTGACGAGGAGCAGTGTCAGAGCCAAAACATGAGACAAGAATCAGAGTCGTCGAACTAGTAAGGATCAGGCGATCGGCAAACAGCATTAAGGGGGAAAGACAAAGAGCAAAAATGGAAAATAGAGAAGCAAGAGTCAAAAGAATGAGAATCAGTCAGAAAATAACAAGGCTTAGTATGAACTGATGAGGCAGAACGATACTTCGCAATGGAGTGGAGTGAGAGAGAGAGGTTTATATAGGCAGGGGGACTAATTGGAATGATGAGTGACCGCTGAGTTCAATAATCGGGAGACAAAGGGCACTGTGAGTTATGGGAAGTGTAGTCCATGGTGTCCATGTTTGTAGTTTGGACAGTTTTGACGGGTTTACTGACATAGGGTACCTATTTTTACAAATACTGGCACGGTTTGTTGTAACATGAGATCTCATTGCTGAGTAGCAATTAGAACCATAACAAGAACCAGTGAACTGGTGTGGTAAAGCGATACAATTTAGATTCAATATCATTATTGCATCGTTCCATTGGCTCTCGGCTTAACTTAATATGACTATTTGATGCTATATACATGTATCCCCTGTGCTGAAAACAGCTAAAATGAGATCAGAAGAGTGAATCCAACAGTAGCCGCTGATTTATTTTGTCATAAGGCAGTTTTAAGAACTAAAATCGTTAGGCAGTATTCAAATGTCAAAAGCGATGGGCTACCCTGTGAATCGGTAGAGTTGGCAAGTATGAAACTATAATGTAGAAAACAAAAATACCACCTCTGGACATCTACTAGCAAGCTAGCTAAAACATAGAACAAAATATATCCAGGATACAGTACAACCCCTTGTGTCTCACTTTCATCCAAGTCTGAAATACTGTCCAAAATTACATGCTTATGGGAAGCATTCGTTTCTAGCTAGCTAATATGACATATTTAGCTCAAACATCTTGAGCAGCTGGGTTGCAAACTGTATTCTACAAGAAGGATTCACATTTTGCAAACTTGGTATATAAAATGAAAGATTCACACTCTGTCTTGGAGATGTTTCCAAGAGTACATCAATACAACTGTGAGGTTTTGCTAGCTTGATAAAATACAGTATGGAAAACAAAACTAGCATGATCTAAGTTTTCTGTGTATTTTATTTTATCAGATCTGTGCACTTTGTTCTCCAGCCTGTCAAACATACATACAACCCTGATGGTTGGGGAGGGCGATACAATTACAGTCCAATCACTCACTCTCTCATCTGTGCTGTAAATACAAAAACATGCACAAAGACCTCTAATCGGATATAATGCGTTCTCTAGCAAAGACACTTGTTAAAAATCTACTGGTTAAAGATATAAATTCCACAATGAGGATACATTGTTAGACATTTCCTGAGTAGTAAATTATGGAATGAATAAATGGCGTAGAGAAGTTAAAAGCAGATTTTTACATGTAAAATACTTGCCAAAAAAACAACACAATCATCGCTGTACATCAGGCCCCGCATCTCATCTCATCTCATCTCATCTCATCTCATCTCGACAAACAGATCCATCATGTAAAACTGGGTCACGAGTCGTGTCTTCTCCAAACATCTCTGTAAATAAAACCCTTTTTTTCAACTCCAGTAAATCAGCACATCAGTTATTTCCTCCACAAGTGTGGGACTGTATGTGAAAACTCACAGGTTGCTCTGATATCATTTCCTCTTGCATTGCCCTCCCTGACAGCGACATGTCTCCTGAGATTAGTGGGGACTGATAGGAAGATGTCTCCACATTCCACATGGACAGTAATACAATCAAATCAAAGTCAGGAGGGAAGGAGAGCTGTCATTACAGGCTAGCTCTGTCCTTCATGCCCTCTCTCTGTTTCTCTCCCTTTCTTTGGCTGGATGTCTCTCGTCCATCGTGCTTGGCGATGTACACACTTCATTTAGGGACAGGGGGATCTCACAGCTGAGCTCCTCACACCCCTGACCTGACATCTCTCTCTCTCTCTCTCTCTCTCTCTCTCTCTCTGTGCTCTCTGAGGCTCAGGTAGTTAAAATCACTGCCAACTTTGTTGGAGGAGGTTGTGTTTTCACTTCCATTTGTTTTCCTTTTCCCAATGTAACTCAAAAAGAAGAGAACTGATTTTGATGAAATTTGG
Organism: Neoarius graeffei; assembly: GCF_027579695.1. Taxonomy (NCBI): domain Eukaryota; kingdom Metazoa; phylum Chordata; class Actinopteri; order Siluriformes; family Ariidae; genus Neoarius; species Neoarius graeffei. The sequence goes on from NC_083571.1 coordinate 67,756,420, forward strand.
AGGAAAGGTGAGCCATGGACAAAGGGACAATTGATTAGTTTTTGATGCAAATCTGCATATGTATGTGGATCCAGGAACCAGCTCTATATGCAGATCCAGGATTTTTTTTTGTCTGTTCCCAATGTAACTCAAAACGTAGTGAATGGATTTGGATGAAATTTGGTGGACAGCTTTAGTATTATCTGAGGTTCAAGTGATTTTGATTTTGATGTTGATAATGTGGCTTGGTGGAGGTATGCACTCTACCGAGTGCCCTTCTAGTTATGTTATTGTTGTCATTGTTCAACATGGCCAAGAATTGTCTCCTTTCATCAAAGTTATTTGGCAGATGCTTCCCCCCCCCCCCCCCCCCCCAAAAAAAAAAAAAAATGGCTATTAAGCATTTAGAGTCTCCAAGGCTGCTAGTATGGTGTAATTGGTAACAAAAAGAGACCATTTCAAACCTACATTTGAAACCTATAGACAATAAATTCAAAGATTTGTGAGGTGGTGTTTATTGAACTTTTATGGAAGGAATCTTTAGAGTCAGCATTTTGTAACTTGAAGTTCTCTGACATCTTCAGGACAAAAGAGTTAGTGCTTTGTGGTTTCTCTGTAACATGACAGGCTCTGTTTTTTTGTTTTTTTGTTTGTTTTTTTTAATGGGTTTTTATTTATTTATTTTTAAAATCTTATTAACTTTGAGAGAGAAAGAGAAGGATGGTGGTGTGAAAGATGCACATTTGATCTGGTTTCTTTATATGATTAAATTCATGAACCTTGGGTTTGTGAACCAATTAAAACAAGAAGGTGGGATTGTTGACAAAAATGGAGGTGCATACTCATCTCATCTCATCTCATCTCATCTCATTATCTCTAGCCGCTTTATCCTGTTCTACAGGGTCGCAGGCAAGCTGGAGCCTAGCCCAGCTGACTATGGGCGAAAGGCAGGGTACACCCTGGACAAGTCGCCAGGTCATCACAGGGCTGACACATAGACACAGACAACCATTCACACGCACATTCACACCTACGGTCAATTTAGAGTCACCAGTTAACCTAACCTGCATGTCTTTGGACTGTGGGGGAAACCAGAGCACCCAGAGGAAACCCAAGCGGACACGGGGAGAACATGCAAACTCTGCACAGAAAGGCCCTCGCCGGCCGCTGGACTCAAACCCGGACCCTCTTGCTGTGAGGCGACAGCGCTAACCACTACACCACCGTGCAGCCCTATTAAAATAATGCCACACTAAAAAATAAATAAAGCAATGAACTTCTGCACCAGGGATTTTGCTCCACAACTTGCCAGGATTTTCTTGTTAGCATTATTTGACTCTGATAGCGTGTCCTCCTGATTCACTGTAACATGGACTAAAACTGCACCTTATCTTCTCAGTGACATCTGAGAATGAGATCCATCTCAATCTTACATACCGTCTTGTCCTTGTGTTGAATTTTCTCAAGTTCTCAATCTACGGCGTTCCGATTTCATTCCATGTAAAGCACTTCTGAGATGTGATTCAACATCTCATGAGCTCAGTCTAATTATGATGTATACAGGTTAAGTATGAAGGTCATGATATATATTTTTGTTACCTTGTGGGGTTTTTTTCTCTGCCACTGTGCTAACATTTCTATTCTTTTTGATTTCCACAGTGCGATGGAAGAAGCAAAAAGCCCAGAATAATGCAGTCTTCTTTTGGTATTATGATTGGGAAACATGACAAAAGCAAATGCAGCTTCTATTCTCTTGGCCATTTCCATCTTTATTAAAGGGACGATAATAGGGTTTGTGATACTTTTTTGATGGAACAGGAGACTAGGGCTTGCATGAAGCTGGCCGCCTTCTTTCAAACAGAAGGAAAATGGAGAGTTATGGATACATTTTGGACCGTTTTTGTGCAGCTTTGTGGTTGTGGTTTTTAATAGTCTTTTGCTTGAGGAAGTCCTTTATTCTCCATTATCTTTCCCAATTTCTCATTCTCTTTGTAGAAGTATATTGGGTTGTGAAAAGACCTTGGAGACTACTCCAAACTGACCTTTAACTAGGTTATTTTCTCTTGTGCCAGATAGTTTACAAGGACATTTTGCTATCCATCCGAAATGAGTCTAGGACTTGAGCATAATGCAAAACAGCACCATTGCCAGAAATGACAATATTAAAAATTATCTTGCTCAAAATACTATGACAGATATTTTCTGCATTTTTATGTTTGCTTGGAAATAAAAGTTTCCAAAATGCTCATGTTTACAACTGTGCAGCAAAGTGCATCCACATTTTTTTTTCTACCAAATTAAAAAATGTTCTTAGGAATGCAATCAAACCCTGGACCTTTCATTCTGTTGCTTTGTTCATGTTTTTCATCTCAACAATGAATAGGGAATGCACTTCATTGCCCCCTCTTGTCTTTATGAAGTGGCCTGTTTTTAAGTTGACAACAAGGCCAAACATACATCAAAATTAATTAAAGCTGAAGAAAAACTTAATTAAAGCTGAGTCAACCAGTTCTGGTACAAATACAGCTACAGTGCTCAGCGTAAATGAGAACACCCCTTTGAAAAGTAACATTTTAAGCAATATCTCAATGAACACAAACAATTTCCAAAATGTTGAAAAGACAAAGTTTAATATAACATCTGTTTAACTTATAACGTGAAAGTAAGGTTAATAATATAAACTTAGATTACACATTTTTCAGTTTTACTCAAATTAGGGTGGTGCAAAAATGAGTACACCCCACAACAAAAACTACTACATCTAGTACTTTGTATGGCCTCCATGATTTTTAATGACAGCACCAAGTCTTCTAGGCATGGAATGAACAAGTTGGCAACATTTTGCAACATCAATCTTTTTCCATTGTTCAACAATGACCTCTTTTAGTGACTGGATGCTGGATGGAGAGTGATGCTCAACTTGTCTCTTCAGAATTCCCCAAAGAACTTTCCACCACAAAGGTGAAGGCTACAAGAAGATCAGCAAAGCTTTACTTATCAGTCAGAATACTGTAGCAAAAGTGGTACAAAAATTTAAGAAAGATGGAACTGCAACCATCTCACAGAGACGTCCAGGTTGTCCACGGAAGTTAACACCTCGACAGGAGCGTCTTCTGATGAGAAGGGTTGAAGAAAATTGGCATGCAAGTTCACTGCAGTTATCTAAAGAAGTAGAAAACTAAACTGGGATGACTATTTCCCTGACACAATACGGTGTACACTGCAGAGGAATGGCATGCATGGATGCCGTCCATGAAAGAAGCCTCTCCTAAAGCCCAGGCACAAAAAAGCCCGCCTAGAGTTTGCCAGGGCCCATGCTGACAAAGATGAAGACTACTGGGACTCTATACTCTGGAGTGATGAGACCAAGATAAATGTTTTTGGAACTGATGGCTTCAAAACTGTATGGCGTCGCAAAGGTGAGGAATACAAATAAAAATGCATGGTGCCTACAGTGAAACATGGTGGTGGAAGTGTCCTTATGTGGGGCTGCATGAGTGCTGCTGGTATCAGGGAGCTCCATTTCATTGATGGCATCATGAATTCACAGACGTATTGCTCTATACTGAAAGAGAAGATGCTGCCATCACTCCGTGCCCTTGGTCATCGTGCACTTTTCCAACATGACAATGATCCTAAACACACATCTAAGGCCACTGTTGGATTTCTGAAGAAGAACAGGGTGAAAGTGATTCAGTGGCCAAGTATGTCTCCTGATCTGAACCCAATCAAACACCTATGGGGAATTCTGAAGAGACAAGTTGAGCACCACTCTCCATCCAGCATCCAGTCACTAAAAGAGGTCATTGTTGAAGAATGGAAAAAGATTGATGTTGCAAAATGTCACCAACTTGTTCATTCCATGCCTAGAAGACTTGGCACTGTCATTAAAAATCATGGAGGCCATACAAAGTACTAGATGTAGTAGGTTTTGTTGTGGGGTGTACTCATTTTTGCACCACCCTAATTTGAGTAAAACTGAAAAATGTGTAATCTAAGTTTATATTATTAACCTTACTTTCACGTTATAAGTTAAACAGATGTTATATTAAACTTTGTCTTTTCAACATTTTGGAAATTGTTTGTGTTCATTGAGATATTGTTTAAAATGTTACTTTTCAAAGGGGGTGTACTCATTTATGCTGAGCACTGTACATGGAAGACATGCTGGGGAACATAGCAGGCTGCAGGCAGGTGTTTGAGCACTGGATGGAGTGGGAGCCAGAGGAGCAGGCCTGACACTCTTACATCAACTTTGAGCTGTTATAAGGAGGTGGAGAAAACTCACTGCATTTTTGAGAGATATATCCTTACCACAGTGTTAGTGTCAGGAATGGAGAAATGGCCCCTGCTTTTAGAGTCAATTTAAACAGCTATTTTATTTATGTTATTTTCACTACATAAATGTTATCAGGATCTCAGGAGTTTTCCACATAATTTTAGTTCCTGGGCTGTAGGAACTAGGAGTTGCATTATTGCACTATTCGTTTTTACTAGTCAGTCAAATAAAAGTACTTGACCAGTCAGTCAGCTATTCCATAATTAAAGCATGAAAGTACCAGATTCAGTTCAATTATATCATGGGGAGGTCATGGCCTAATGGTTAGAGAAGCAGCTTTGGGACCAAAAGATGACCAGTTCCTGCACCACCAGGAATGACTGAAGTGCCCTTGAGCAAGGCACCTAACTCCCAGGCTGCTCTGGATACATTGCTCTGGTTGAGTATCTGCTAAATGCCTGTAATGTAAAAAAAAAAAAAACTTTCAACTTGATTTTTTTTTTTCAATTTCACTTGTAAAATGCAGAAACTGAAGATAAAAGCAATCATTTTCGGTACAGTCCTAACAATTTACCATATATACAAAACACTGGACTTTTACTAAAGTACAAAGAATAAAAGAAAATATCCCTGACCAAGTCTCATCACTCTGTCAGGGATGTGGTAGGAGATGGATGCAAGTGCAGAAGTGATGTTTATTTAAAATTGTGAAAACACACAGGCAAACAATCCAAGATGGCAGGCAATCTCAAAAACAGGAAACAAGCAAAAGGTCAGGCAAGGCATGAACAGACTATCACAGGCAGCGAGAAAAACAGGAACTAGGAACAGGCACAAAAACCTGAAAACCAGGAAATCAAACACGGAAACTAAGGCTTGGTAATGCGTACTGACGTGGCATAATACTTCACACCGAGCGTGCATTTTCTGAGTCTCTATATATGTAGGTGCACTGATATGCCTTAATCCCGTGCAGGTGAGCCTCATTAACAGTGCGCATAACAAGAGTCCACTCGGCGTGCGCACAGTCCAGAACGCACCGGAGAGTCCTTCAGGTGTGCGTGCCAAAGGGTGTAGGACTGACAGAATCCCCCCCAAAAGAGCAAAAATCCATCTTTCCTGGCCCTGGAGATTAGAGCCTGAATTTGGCTGCTGTGCCATCAGCGCGCAGCTCTGAGCCAACGTGGCACCATCTACTTGGCTCAGGTGGGAGTTTGGGCTTAGGTTCAGGACAGGACTTGAACTCTGGGCTTGGAATGGGCATGTGCTCTGGAGATGACTTGGGGTCTGGACTGGAAGTGGGCTTGAGTTCTGGGAATGACCTGGCCTCTGGACTGGACTCAGGCTCTGGGCTGGACTCGAGCTCGAGCTTTGGATTTGACTTGGGCTCTGAACTGGACTCAGGCTCGAGCTCTGGACTGGACGTGAGCTAGAGCTCAGGATTTGACTTTGGATCGGAAGTGTACTTGAGCTGTGGACTGGACCCGGACCTTGGACTGGAAGTGTGCTTGAGCTCTGAACTTGACTCGGACTCTGGACTGGACTCAGGCATGGGATTGAGCTCTGTCTGCGCATTGCTTTGGTCCTGGTCAGGACCCGGCAGCGGGGCGATGACGTCTTCATAGCCGGGCGGCAGCAGGACGACTATGTCTTCATAGCCGTGTGGCAGCAGGACAATGACATCTTTGTGGTCAGCTGAGGCAGAGGCCGCCCTTTCATCCTCTGGCACTAGTTCTGGAATCGGTACTGGTTCTGGCACTGGCTCTGATTCTGGTATTGGCTGTACCGCAGGTTCTGGTACTGGCTCTTGTGCTGGCATTGTCTCTGGCACTGGGGCTAACACTACCTCTGGTGTTCGCACTGACTCTGATGCTGGAGCTGACACTGGCTCTGACTCCAACTCGGGCACTGGCTCTGGAGCCGACACTGGCACTTTCCCCAACTCTGGTGCTGGAGCTGACACTGGCACTGGCCCCGCCTCTGGCACTGGCTCTGGCTCCAGTGCTGGCTCTGGCTCAGATGTTGGAGCTGACACAGTCACTGTCTCCAACACTGGCACTGACTCCAACGCTGGCACTGGCACTGGAGCTGACCCTGGTGCCGGCACTGGAGCTGGCACTGGACCAGGAAATCAAACACAGAAACTAAGGCTCAGTAATGCGCATTAACGTGGCGTAATACTTCACACTGAGTTTGCATTTTCTGAGTCTTTATATAGGTGTGCTGATGCGCCTTAATCCCATGCAGGTGAGCCTCATTAAAAGCACGCGTGCAAGAGTGTGCTCGGTGTGCACGCAGTTCGGAGTGTGCCTGAGAGTGTGCGTGACAAAGCACACAGGACTGATACACTCAGGCTACTCCAGGCTATAAATTGTTTAAAGAAAAAAAAGTAAAAAAAAAAGTTGTTAGGATTTTTTTTTTTAAGTATGTGGTCATTCAGATTTAAGAGAAAATATTATATACAGTGGATATAAAAAGTGTACACACCCTGTTAAAATGATGACCATGATAAATGAGACCATGATAAATAATTTCAAAACTTTTCCCACCTTTAATGTGACCTATAATCTGTCCAATTCAACTGAAAAACAAACAAATCTGTTGGGGGAAAAGCATTTAAAAAAAAAAAACATACAATAAGCTGGTTGCATAAGTGTGCACACCCTTAAACTAATACTTTGTTGAAGCACCTTTTGATTTAATTACAGCATTCAGTCTTTTTGGGTTCACACCTACCATCAATTAAAATGACTCTGATTAACCCCAAATAAAGTTCAGCTGTCCTAGTAGGCTTTTCCTGACATTTACTCAGTTGCATCCTCCAGCAAAAGCCAGGGTTCACAGAGATCTTACAACCCCGATTCCAAAAAAGTTGGGACAAAGTACAAATTGTAAATAAAAACGGAATGCAATGATGTGGAAGTTTCAAAATTCCATATTTTATTCAGAATAGAACATAGATGACATATCAAATGTTTAAACTGAGAAAATGTATCATTTAAAGAGAACAATTAGGTGATTTTAAATTTCATGACAACAACACATCTCAAAAAAGTTGGGACAAGGCCATGTTTACCACTGTGAGACATCCCCTTTTCTCTTTACAACAGTCTGTAAACGTCTGGGGACTGAGGAGACAAGTTGCTCAAGTTTAGGGATAGGAATGTTAACCCATTCTTGTCTAATGTAGGATTCTAGTTGCTCAACTGTCTTAGGTCTTTTTTGTCGTATCTTCCATTTTATGATGCGCCAAATGTTTTCTATGGGTGAAAGATCTGGACTGAAGGCTGGCCAGTTCAGTACCCGGACCCTTCTTCTACGCAGCCATGATGCTGTAATTGATGCAGTATGTGGTTTGGCATTGTCATGTTGGAAAATGCAAGGTCTTCCCTGAAAGAGACGTTGTCTGGATGGGAGCATATGTTGCTCTAGAACCTGGATATACCTTTCAGCATTGATGGTGTCTTTCCAGATGTGTAAGCTGCCCATGCCACACACACACACTAATGCAACCCCATACCATCAGAGATGCAGGCTTCTGAACTGAGCGCTGATAACAACTTGGGTCGTCCTTCTCCTCTTTAGTCCGAATGACACGGCATCCCTGATTTCCATAAAGAACTTCAAATTTTGATTCATCTGACCACAGAACAGTTTTCCACTTTGCCACAGTCCATTTTAAATGAGCCTTGGCCCAGAGAAGACTTCTGCACTTCTGGATCATGTTTACTGTAGATACGGCTTCTTCTTTGAACTATAGAGTTTTAGCTGGCAACAGCGGATGGCACGGTGAATTGTGTTCACAGATAATGTTCTCTGGAAATATTCCTGAGCCCATTTTGTGATTTCCAATACAGAAGCATGCCTGTATGTGATGCAGTGCCATTTAAGGGCCCGAAGATCACGGGCACCCAGTATGGTTTTCCAGCCTTGACCCTTACGCACAGAGATTCTTCCAGATTCTCTGAATCTTTTGATGATATTATGCACTGTAGATGATGATATGTTCAAACTCTTTGCAATTTTACACTGTCGAACTCCTTTCTGATATTGCTCCACTATTTGTCGGCGCAGAATTAGGGGGATTGGTGATCCTCTTCCCATCTTTACTTCTGAGAGCCGCTGCCACTCCAAGATGATCTTTTTATACCCAGTCATGTTAATGACCTATTGCCAATTGGCCTAATGAGTTGCAATTTGGTCCTCCAGCTGTTTCTTTTTTGTACCTTTAACTTTTCCAGTCTCTTATTGCCCCATCCCAACTTTTTTGAGATGTGTTGCTGTCATGAAATGTCAAATGAACCAATATTTGGCATGAAATTTCAAAATGTCTCACTTTTGACATTTGATATGTTGTCTATGTTCTATTGTGAATACAATATCAGTTTTTGAGATTTGTAAATTATTGCATTCCGTTTTTATTTACAGTTTGTACTTTGTCCCAACTTTTTTGGAATTGGGGTTGTACAAAGCATCAAAGGGATCTCATTGTTGAAAGGTATCAGTCAGGAGAAGGGTACAAAAACATTTCCACAGCATTAAACATACCATGGAGCACAGTGAAGACAGTCATCAAGAAGTGGAGAAAATATGGGACAACAGTGACATTACCAAGAACTGGACGTCCCTCCAAAATGGATGAAAAGGCAAGACAAAAAGTGGTCAGGGAGACTGCCAAGAGGCCTACAGCAATACTGAAGGAGCCGCAGGAATTTCTGGCAAGTACTGATTGTTTACTACATATGACAACAATCTCCCATATTCTCCATATGTCTGGACTATGAGATAGGGTCAAAGAAAAACATCCAGGTCCGGCTAAATTTTGAAAAAAAAAAAATACATCAGCTCTCCCGAAAGCATGTGAGAAAATATGTTATGGTCTGATGAAACCAAGGTTGAACTTTTTGGCCACAATTCCAAAAGGTATGTTTGGTGCAAAAACAACACTGCACATCACCAAAAGAACACCATACCCACGGTGAAGCATGGTGGTGGCAGCATCATGTTTTGGGGTTGTTTATCTTCAGCTGGAACAGGGGCTTTAGTCAAGGTGGAGGGAATTATGAACAGTTCTAAATACCAGTCAATTTTGGCCCACAACCTTCAGATATCTGCTAGAAAGCTGAAGATGAAGAGGAATTTCATGACAATGACCCCCAAAACGTTTTGGAATGTCCCAGCCAGAGCCCAGATCTAAATCCAATTGAAAATCTGTGTGGTGACCTGAAGAGGGCTGTGCACAAGAGATGCCCTCACAATCTGACAGATTTGGAGCGCTTTTGCAAGGAAGAGTGGGCAAATATTGGCAAGTCTAGATGTGGCAGGCTGATAGACTCCGACCCCAAAAGACTCATCATTCTCATTATCTCTAGCCGCTTTATCCTTCTACAGGGTCGCAGGCAAGCTGGAGCCTGTCCCAGCTGACTACGGGCGAAAGGCAGGGTACACCCTGGACAAGTCGCCAGGTCATTACAGGGCTGACACATAGACACAGACAACCATTCACACTCACATTCACACCTACGGTCAATTTAGAGTCACCAGTTAACCTAACCTGCATGTCTTTGGACTGTGGGGGAAACCGGAGCACCCGGAGGAAACCCACGCGGACACGGGGAGAACATGCAAACTCCGCACAGAAAGGCCCTCGTCGGCCCCGAGGCTCGAACCCAGGACCTTCTTGCTGTGAGGCGACAGCGCTAACCACTACACCACCGTGTCGCCCCACCCAAAAAGACTGAATGCTGTAATTAAATCAAAAGGTGCTTCAACAAAGTATTTGTTTAAGGGTGTGCACAGTTATGCAACCAGCTTATTGTACTTTTTTTATGCTTTTCCCCCTAACAGATTTGTTGGTTTTTTAATTGAATTGTACAGATTATCGGTCACATTAAAGGTGGGAAAAGTTTTGAAATTATTTATTGTGATCTCATTTTTTTACATCATTTTAACAGGGTGTGTACACTTTTTATATCCACTGTATATATATATATATATATATATATATATATATATATATATATAAAATCTACAAATGTGAATGATGTCGAGTGAATGTGATCAGTTGATGTCGTATTAACATGATACTGTCACACTAAGGTCCTGGATTTGGTCCTGAGCTCGGTGACTTTCCAGAGTTAATTTTATTCCAGGACTTTGAGGGCTGCACAAAAACAAATGGTGCAAATGCAACTCAGTTCATTCACCTGGAACCAATTTACATATTTGAATTAAGTAAATTCAATGAACTTTTTTCAGTGATGTATGGAGTAGATGTGATGAGGTGGACATAATGGTATAAATGTGATGAGGCAGATATGGTGAGATGGATGGAATGGAGTAAATGTGATAAGGTGAATGTGATGAGGCAGATGTGATTAGGCAGATATGATGAAGTAAATGGAATAAGTTGGATGTGATGAGGCAGATAATGAGATAGATGCGATGAGTCAGATGTGATGGAGTAGATGTGATGAGGCAAATGTGATTAGGTTGATATGATGGATTAGATGTAATAAGGCAGGTCTGGTGGAGCAAATATGATGGTGTAGATGTGATGAGGTGGATATGGTGGGGTAGATGTGATGAGGCAGATGTGATTGGGGCAGACATGTAAATGTGATAAGGTGGATGTGATGGAGTAGATGTGATGGCATAGATGTTATGAGGCAGATATGATGAGATGGATGTGATGGAGTAGATGTGATGGAGTTGGTGTGATATGGCAGATGTGATGAGGTAGATGTGATGAGGCATATGCGATGAGGTAGATGTGATGAGGCATATGCGATGAAGTAGATGTGATGAGGCAAATGTGATTCGGTTGATATGATGGAATAGATGTGATAAGGCAGGTCTGATAGAGCAGATGTGATGAGACAGATGCAATAAGCCAGATGTGATGGAGTAGATGTGATGAGGTTGATATGATGAAGTAGATGTGATAAGGCAGAAGTGATGGAGCAAATATGATTGAGTAGATGTGATTAGGTAGATGCAATGAGGTAGATGTGATGAGGCAAATATGATAAGTTAATATGATGGAGTAGATGTGATCACGTATAGGTGATGAGGTGGATGTGATGTAGATGTGATGGGGCAGATGTGATGCCGTGGATGCAGTAGCTTTGTTGAATGCCTGCTGTTGTGCAATAGAAACCAGTTAATTTTCATGTAATGGAAAACCATTTAACAGAGATAAATTGACAATCAAACATACAACATAAATGACAGGAGATGGGTTTCTTTCAGCCTCTTTCTCACCTTCCAGGATTTAGCCTTTCTTCATTGTACATCGTTTTGCAGAATATGTTTTCTCTCTGGAGGAAGAACACACTTTTAATTGCCATTACATACTGAGGTTTATGACCTGAAGCGAATCTGCTGCAGCAGCCTATTCATTGCATCCAACATTTGTGCGACGACACCAGCTTGTTAAAAATGCATTGCAGCTTCCACACAGATCGAGGAGGATGGGCTGAGAAATAAAAGTGTCAGTTTGTGGCAACTTGGAAACTAATGAATATCTGAATAATGAATGTGCAGACAGGGATGTTTGTTGGCTGTCTTGTTTCTTGTTGGTAATATTTTAACACAAGCAAAAGGCAAAAATACGAAGCAGTTGTGTATAATGTTCCTGGGTAGAAAATAAAAGGAGAACATGAGCAGGAAGCAAATTAATATGACCCTGATGCTCAGAAGAGTTTGTACCTGTTTGATTATTCATACCTGGAGCCAGGTAAAGCAGCTCAGATGAGTCTCTCTCTCTCTCTCTCTCTCTCTCTCTCTCTCTATCTATCTATCTCTCTCTCTCCCTCTCTCTCTCTCTCTCTCTCTCTCTCTCTCTCTCTCTCGGGATTTGAGACATACCAGGAATCTAAATTAGATATGACTATGCACAGCTCACTTCTGACTTATTTAATATATTTCTATTTTAACTTAATTCTCATTTGTTATACAAACAGGCATCTTGGTCCCATTACAGAAGAAGAGCTGAAACAAATTAAAGTTCACAGGGATGAAACACACACTGTAACAGTCTTTCATTTCTATTATATTATTATATTTCACTTTTCCTTATGCAGCTTTCCTTAAATATAGGTGCAGAAAACAAAGGATGAATGGAGCACATTGTTTTCAAAGTATACATTTTTAGATTTATTTTATATAAAAAGATTTACCATGTCATTTTTTTTAAAACTGTATTTGCACATGAAACATCAGAGAGCATCTAGTGGGCATCCAGTAAAAATAGAAGAGATGAAAATGTTTAGGACAACCATGAGGCACGTTACAATGTCTTCTCCGGATCTTCCAAGTCTCGATCTGTACAGCGACACAATAGTGATGTAAAAATATCTAACTAAATAAATGTCCATTGACAACATTGCCCTACTTTGTCTTCAGCATGATATGACTTTTATGTTGTTGAGAGGGAAAAAAAATGTCACCCATGTTACATAGCCAGTGTGTATCTCAGACCTGGGTCAGACCCTGGTTAAATTACTCATCCCCAGCCGGAAAGTGAAAATGACTCACCTCAGGCAATGAAGGAAGAGAATTAGGGCACAAAGTGAAAATGAAGGAGAGAAAAATGTGACAGAAAAGTGAAGGAGCTCTTCTAAGCCAGTTGGCTTTATGCAGGGACATCAAGGGGAAGCTATAAATTCAGCTTGTTTGTTTTTTTATTTCAATTTTATATGTGCAGCACTTAAACATCTACATTGTCATAAAGTAGAAATTCAGGATATGGGTCAATGTTCTGAATATCATTACATTACAACCATTTGGCAGACGCTCTTATCCAGAGCGACATACAACAAGATCCTGACATACCCACAGCGGGGGCCACCCAGGGAGCACTTGGGGGTTAAGTGCCTTGGTCAAGGGCACTTCAGACAGTCCTACTTGTCCAGGTAATCGAACCGGCAACCTTTTGGGCACCAAAGCTGCTTCTCTAACCTTTAGGCCATGGCTTCCCCAATTGATTTACTATTACAATTTGGATTTCCAGCTGATGTTGGAAATGTACATGTCAAATCTGATATGAAAGTATGGACTTTTACTTCATAACTTAATTCCTATGAAGTTACAAAGGTTGTACAAAATAACTTCTGTACTCAATTCCTTTGAAAAGGTGCTAAAGTAATGCATATTGAATTTCTATGACTTACTTGAGTACTTGAGAAGCTCTCATCCATCATCTTGGATATGGCTACCCACCATTGAAACTGGTCACATGCCCCTCTAATCTCTCTTGTCCATAGCCATCACTTTGCCTTGCTCATGTCAGATGCCAGTGTGGCCAGTCACTAACTCCAAGTCTTCCGTAACACACTTCAACCAAGTGACTCGCTGTGCTCCAACTGAGCGGTGATCATGCCATGGCGTCCACTCGAGTAGATACTTTGATAGGCATGAGTTATCCATGTGGATTTACAGACAGTTTAGTATCTAGTGTGATAAATGAGGCCCGTTGTCTTTGTCCTTAGCTGTTCTCTTTTCTTCAGTAATGGCTCATTCTACAAACGTATTTGTCCTGGCTTTCATATCTCTTAATTAACCATCTGATATGAAGACCATCTCATTGTACTGCAGTCTCTTTTTTTGTTTTAATTCCCAGGTTAAATGCAATCAAAGACACTTTTTGATTTAAACAACGTGTAAGTCATTGAAAACAGCAGGTCAGGTGGAAAATATCCATCCACACTTTAGACCCAATTAGCAATTCATTATCTGCATTATTCCTCTTTAGATAATGAATTATCTTAATTAAAATGGGTTGATACTTTTAACCAATTTATTCTAGGCTCCTGTGTGTATATAAAAAAGACAGATTAACTTTGGTCCCATCACTGGAATATTAAGCGAGAGAATTTTCGATGCAGTTTAGTAATTTTAGTAGTGTAATAAAATAACACTAATTACAAATCCACTCTTAGTTCTGTTTACTCTGAGGTCCTGACTCAATCAGTACTATTATAGACACAGTGTGAAAGAAGTGGCCTTTTGAGATGATCTATTTATAAATCCATCTTTCCTCGCTCGGCCAAACCCCAATCTGCTGTCAGCTTTATTGGACTGAAGATACAGTTGAGCATCTTGGCCGGCGTATCTACAGTCCCATCACCAATTTCATTTGTCAAGAAGAAACCCTGTGATTATTTCAGAAGCCTACATGTACTGTTTGAAAGCTGATTCTCCATTCTTTACTCATTTTGGAGACATACCAGCAGGAGTGTAGTTGTACTTGTTTTGACCAAACTTAAAATGGTCAAAAAATGTTGGCATGCAACTTACGCTCACCGGCCACTTGAATAGGAACTTGTTCTTGATTCTAAGATCCCTGTTCTTGGTTGCAGGAGTGAAACCCAATGTGGTCTTCTGCTGTTGCATGCTGAGATGCTTTTCTGCTCACCACAGTTGTAAAGAGTGATTATATGAGTGATTATATGATGATTGGTTTGAGCTGGCCATTTTCCTTTGACCTCTCTTATCAACAAGGCATTTGTTTTCAACCACAGAACTGTCACTCACTCACTGAATGTTTTTTTGTTTTGTTTTTTTTCTTTTTTTCACACTGTTGTTGCCCAAATGAGGATGGGTTCCCTTTTGAGTCTGGTTCCTCTCGAGGTTTCTTCCTCATGTCGTCTGAGGGAGTTTTTCCTTGCCACCGTCGCCACAGGCTTGCTCATTGGGGATAGATTAGGGATAAAATTAGCTCATGTTTTAAGTCGTTCAAATTCTGTAAAGCTGCTTTGCGACAATGCAACACACCATTCTGTATACCTGGAGGATATTCTGGACTCTTACAGTAATGCTTTTATGGCTGAGGACTACAGTTGTCTTGCTAACTTTAGGACTGCAGTTATCATGAACAGTTTTTCACTCAAGTTTCCATCAATGAAGAGTTATAACATCAACGAAACTGTCCTCATGTTAAAACTGTTAATATTATAGTCAGGCTGTCTGTTGTTGCCCAAATGAGGATGGGTTCCCTTTTGAGTCTGGTTCCTCTCGAGGTTTCTTCCTCATGTCGTCTGAGGGAGTTTTTCCTTGCCACCGTCGCCACAGGCTTGCTCATTGGGGATAGATTAGGGATAAAATTAGCTCATGTTTTAAGTTGTTCAAATTCTGTAAAGCTGCTTTGCGACAATGTTTATTGTTAAAAGCGCTATACAAATAAACTTGACTTGACTTGACTTGACTAAACTCGAGAAACTGGTGTGTGTGACAACCCCAGGAGACCAGCAGTTTCTGAAATACTCAAACCAGTTGATCTGGCACCCACACCCATGCCACAGTGAAAGTCATACTTTGAGGTCACAATTTTTCCCATTCTGACGTTTGAAGTGAACATTAAAGCTAGACGGCCTTTCGAATTCATAAAATCAGTGAAATTTAGTTCCCTCTGAAATTTGGTCATTGTGATATATGTTTATTTCTGCAATATCTTAAATAATAATAATAATAATAATAATAATAATAATAATCATCAAACAGGCCATTCTGTGGCTTGGAAGTTATTTAATTTGAGGGGATTCCTGAGCAAATAATGTGCATAAAATTGCTTGCTTCGCGTGGTCAAGCAGATAAAGAAAGTCCGGTGTGCGCATGCGCAGGTTTATCTTCTTCTTCTTCTTCTTCTTTTGGGTTTTACAGAAGCTGGCATCCACAGTCTTGCATTACTGCCATCTACAGGTTTATCTTGACTGTGCACTGACAGTTTCATCATTCTGTCGCAAAACGAACAGCTGATCACACTGAGGTGCTCTCTGACTGCCAATATTTATTAGTTTGGTCCTTCATTTCCTTTCCTTCGCAACATGTCTTTTCTTCTCGCTTTCCATTACTGTAGTCGGTTTTTCATGTTTCATTCACGTCCTCCATTTTTCTCTCCTGTTTCATATTTGTATCCCACAATGCCTTGTGTGAATGGGGAAAGCCCACCATGTGATGCCTGATGTAGTATCTTGAATTGGGTCATGGTGAAGGAGGAAAAAATAGCAGAGAATTTATGGCGACGTGACCCTAAATTCATTAATTGTCCTATAAAAATAAAAAACCTAATAAAATTGGAAGTCTGTGATTCAAATTCAGTAGCTTTCAGTCCACTAAACAGAAATAATTGGGTGTCAAGGAAAATTCTTTTTATGACCTACACTCTAAAAATCTGAAAAGCAGTCTACCTTTAACTGAAGCTCTTGATTTGTATCTGATGTGTATCTGATAATAAAGTCACTGGTGAGTACTTGGAGCACACTTGGAGTACAGTATATAGTTAGGTCCATATATATTTGGACACTGACACAAATTTTGTTTTTTTACCTGTTTACTGAAATATATTCAGGTTATAGTTATATAAAGGACATGGACATAAAGTCCAGACTTTCAGCTTTCATTTGAGGGTATCCACATTAAAATTGGATGAAGGGTTTAAGAGTTTCAGCTCCTTAACATGTGCCACCCTGTTTTTAAAGGGACCAAAAGTAATTGGACAATTGACTCAAAGGCTATTTCATGGGCAGGTGTGGGAAATTCCTTCGTTATGTCATTCTCAATTAAGCAGATAAAAGTCCTGGAGTTGATTTGAGGTGTGGTGCTTGCATTTGGAAGATTTTGCTGTGAAGAAAACATGCGGTCAAAGGAGCTCTCCATGCAGGTGAAAGAAGCCATCCTTAAGCTGCAAAAACAGAAAAAACCCATCCGAGAAATTGCTACAATATTAGGAGTGGCAAAATCTACAGTTTGGTACATCCTGAGAAAGAAAGAAAGCACTGGTGAACTCATCAGTGCAAAAGACCTGGACGCCCACAGAAGACAACAGTGGTGGATGATCGCAGAATAATTTCAATGGTGAAGAGAAACCCCTTCACAACAGCCAACCAAGTGAACAACACTCTCCAGGAGGTAGGCATATCAATATCCAAATCTACCATACAGAGAAGGCTGCATGAAAGTAGAATAGAATAGAAAGCCTTTATTGTCATCACACAAAGTATAACGAGATTCAGAGCTAAACCCAATTGAGCATGCATTTCACTTGTTAAAGACTAAACTTCAGACAGAAAGGCCCACAAACAAACAGCAACTGAAAACCGCTGCAGTAAAGGCCTGGCAGAGCATTAAAAAGGAGGAAACACAGCGTCTGGTGATGTCCATGAGTTCAAGACTTCAGGCAGTCATTGCCAACAAAGGGTTTTCAACCAAGTATTAGAAATGAACATTTTATTTACAATTATTTAATTTGTCCAATTACTTTTGAGCCCCTGAAATGAAGGGATTGTGTTTAAAAAATGCTTTAGTTCCTCACATTTTTATGCAATCATTTTGTTCAACCCACTGAATTAAAGCTGAAAGTCTGAACTTCAACTGCATCTGAATTGTTTTGTTCACAATTCATTGTGGTAATGTACAGAACCAAAATTAGAAAAATGTTGTCTCTGTCCAAATATTTATGGACCTAACTGTATGTTGAATTTTCACATTCTGGTACAAGCGTATATTGCACAGTAGACATCTATCCACATTTTGAAAAAAAGCCCCTGCATTATCACATGACTTGCAAGCCCGATTGTGTTCAGAGAGAAGAGGAAATGTTTTATGAATCTGGTAAGTGTAATTATTTATAAACTTTATGCATGAAGTGGGCAATGCTCAATATGTTAAAAACAGAGGTTAAATTACTTATTCCATATTGATTTTATTCAAATAGCACAGTGTTAGAGGTTAGCAAGGTTAAAATACACTGGTGCAGAATGTGATATGTACAGCATTTGAGTGAAAGTTTGATACACTGGTATACAATGCAAATGTGTTTATGTGCAGAATCCTCCATACAAGTTCCTGTGAATGAGTTGTTACTGCAAAAAAGCTCTAAGTGCATTAATATAAACCTGTGATTTATAGCTGCACTACTGTCACAAGCCTTCAATATCCTCGACAATCCTTTCCTTCTTCTGGAATGTTAAAACATCTACTTTCATCTTTTCACCTATAGCGATATCCATATCTTCCATCTTCCTTTTGATCTGTCATCTAAAGGAGGTTTTAGCAATCCTCTAGAACACCTTCTCCAACTCCTTTTTTTTTTTTTACCTTCTGCTTGCTTGTGCTTCGTAATCCATTTTCTACATGGTTTTATTATCCCCCGCTGGCCGAAAGGCCTGAAAGGGGATTATGTCGTGACGATTTCCATCCATCCGTCCATTCGTCCCAGGAAGGGTGCTCACCTTCTGAAATCAACTCCTCTCACAATTTTTGGAGGAATTTCATGAAACTTGGCAGGATTCTTTGTTATATGTTGGTAATACACATTGTAATTTCATTAAATTCAGTCACATTTTACCAGAGTTACAGCCCTTGATTAACAAAATTATACTTTGACAATTTCGTGAGAGTGTGTTTTCCTTCTGAAATCAACTCCCCTCACAATTTTTGGACGGATTTCTCAAAGATTGGCAAAAGGCCTTGTTATATGACGGTTTAAAAAAAAAATTGTACCATGGTTTTGACCCTTGATTAAATAACTTGTACTTTGACAATTTCATGAGGGTGTACGTTCTTCTGAAATCAACTCCTCTCACAATTTGTTGAGGAATTTCACCAAACTTGACAAAAGGCTTTGTTATATGACACTTATACACATATTGAAATTTTGTTTAATTTGGGCAGATTTTACCAGAGTTATGCCCTTGATTATTCACAAACTTGTACTTTGGCAATTTCATCAAGGTGTGCTTGCTTTCTGAAATCAACTTCTCTCACAATTTTTTGGAGGAATTTCATGTAATTTGGCAAAAAGTTTTTATTCCCTACTGGCCGAAAGGCCCAAAGGGGAATTATGTCATGGTGATATCCGTCCGTCCGTCTATCCATCCGTCCGGGAAAGCGTACTCACCTTCTGAAATCAACTCCTCTCACAATTTTTGGAGGATTTTCACGAAACTTGATAGGATTCTTTGTTAGTATGTCGGTAATATGCATATTACAATTTCGTTCAGTTCAGTCACATTTTACCAGAGTTATGGCATAGTTGCCAGTGGGGGATATTGTGCTCTCAGAGCACGCTTGTTGAGTTTAGTAAAGTCTCACCAGTTGCCCAGCATTTTCACTTCCTGCCACAGTGACAAAGGTCATGCTAAACACAAATTTATACAAACAAATTTGATAGCTGGCTTTCGTAATAAGGCAGTTCAAGCACTTGTCAATATGTGGATAGATATGCTTTTTTTCTCTGAAGGTTTTCATGACAGTTTCAGAAGGTTCTTGGCTCTTTTCAAAAATAGTGGGTTTAGGAGTTTTTTTGCTTGTTTGGTTTGGTTGGTTGCTTTGTTCATTTTTAATAAGGTATTGAATGAAACTACTTGCATCTTACCTCAGTTTCTGAATGGGAAATGCTTGGAAAGGTTCAAGACATTGGTTAATTTGAATTCTACTCTTACTCTTAAAGGTCCCATGGCATGGTGGTTTGTTGATGCTTTAAACGGGCTCGTGGAGGCTTCCGGATGTTATATCTGCAGCCTTTCTCGAAATGAACCCTCGGCAGGTAAATATAGCCTCCTGGGAGAAAGCCCCATTTCAGCGCTTTTCCCAGTGCGTCGTTTTGCTAATGAGAAGCAGGAGGCGGGGAAGGGTAGAGGGTGGGGGCGGGCCATGGGGGGAGGGGGAGGGGCTTGACCAAGCTGCACACACACATACTCGCTGCTATCAGCGCCTGTAGCCACACTGCTAAGACAAAACCCCGTTCTCCCTCGGACTCCTTTCGTAAACTCAACGTGACACAGAGAACAGAGAGTGAGAGTGTTCGGCGTGGTAGTTTACGAACGTATAATACCCTAGGCTTGAACACGCACTCCATAACCAAAGAGGATAGAAGCAGCAATTACAGCAACATATCGCTTATCCAACAGAAGACATGCATTGCGGAGCAATAGTCAAACCTAAGCTCATAAGTTACAGTCAATTTCCAGACTAAACTCAGTTTAACAGAGCATGCTGCATGCTCTTTAGTTTTGTAGCGCAGATTACCTGGCTAACTGCAGGAAGCGGTTAGCTGCACAGCTAATGTAGCCATTGCTAGGCTAACGCACCGCTTTTAAAACACGGCAAAATGACCAGTTATACACTTACTTGTTCGGTGTTTGTTGCTGATGCGGCAGGGATGCTTGGTACGGACCCAGGCTTCAGTGACAGTTGATGTGCAAAACCTGCCCTGTACTGTCCCAAGTTGTGGAAACATTCCTCAGGAAAATGCTTCCGACAAACATACACCGTCTTAGGTAGACTCGACGGCGTATTATTGAAGTAAATAAAATTAAGCCACTGCGTCTTCAGGGGCTCTCCCGTCGGCAGTAAAAACAGACTCTTTTCTGTGTTGTCACATCCATGTACAGCACAATTTCCATGTTTCGCTCGCTTAGGTGATGCCATGTTGTTGTGTCCTCTATGGTCTCCTCACTACAACTGGGCGGGCAATCCATACAGTGGGTGGGAATCCAGAGGGGGGGGGGGCGTGGGGATCATCTCCCTTGCTGACGTAGTAAAGGGAAGAGCTTATCAACGCGCCGTTTTGATGCGCCATTCTCAAATGTTGGGCATAGTTTGGTTTACACATTATGAAATTTCTAGCCACTGGGGTGACTTAAGAAGGTCAGAGGAACTCATTTTAACGTTAAAAAACCTCAAAGTGAAAATTTCATGCCATGGGACCTTTAAAAATTTTTTCAGTTCTACTTGTAACTCTTTATGAAAAGGAAGTCATTCTAAGTTTGGGTTTGACATAGAACCTTCTCTTAGAAGGTTACACTTGGTTTTAGAATGTGTCTTGGATGATCGAATCACAAGTGGACAGCAGAGACACATCACTGTATACATCTGTGTCTATCATGAGTCTCCAAGGTGTCTCCAAGGTCCTTGTCAGGGACCCATCAGGACACATTAATGTTTACACTACAAATTATATCTGGTCAAATGTGTCCTACACCACCTTGGCAAGTGGTTTGAGTGAATCCGTCTGCACTTGGTGGTCGTTTATACTTGTATTTAGTGCTGTCCACTTGTAACCCAATCACCCAAGACACATTTTAAAACCAAGTGTAAACAGGGTCTCAGAGGCACAAGTGAAGTACCATTAACACTTCCTTGTGTATGTAGTGTTAATTTGTATTTCTATCATGATGAAATAGTACACAGATGGTCTCTACTTATGATCATAGTCCAATACCATGCTGTTCTGTCCTTTCCTTTGAGGTTGTAATCAACTTTCAATGCTGTCACTAATGCAGTAAAGAATAAACACATTAATAAACATTAAGCCCTAATCACGCATTCTAAAGGTGCTTATTGCAGCAAGAAGCGTGCTAATTAAAGTCACTTTTGCCTGAGTGTTTAGCATTTACTCAGCAAGCCTTTCCCCCAACACACTGACACCAGTCTCTGCTATATCCATTTTGCATGTCTAATTTATTGTCTGCATAATGTACAGTGGGTGGGTAATGTGTTTTGGAGTAGGGGTGGGATAGAACCTCCATGGGCCCCTTACCCATCAGCCTGAGTAGCAGTCTACAGATCTTCCAGTAGCAAGCCAATTTGCAGCCTTAAATAGGATGATTATGCAGGATAGAGCATGGCCCAATGGACACTGCTAACTTAAATGGAGTTTATAATTCACACAATAGCAATGGGTATACTAATATTGTACCCTCATTGAGAAAGAAGAAATGAAGAGGAAGACCAGCAAGTGTCTGAAGGTCCTACTACCAGACAGCTAGTGTAATAGTAAATATACCCCCTGAAAATATATATTTTAAACCAGATGGGTGCCAACATAATGTATTCCCCATCATACAGAGCCCTGAAGACATTTTCAGAATTAAAACCAAGCTTCCTGGCCCCATCCTCTCAGCCTGGGTTATCCACTGCAGTAAATTTTCTCCATTCTGAGTCAGCAGGAAGCTAAGCTGTGAAACTGAATTAAGAATGCTCACCTCTTTTGACACTCCATTAATCTCCAAAGGACCCTAAACCAAATATATCAGATATTTCCTGTATCAGGTATCAGTAATAGGTGCAGGTATGTACTAAAAGAGCTGCGTACATTTTGATTATGTCCTTTGGATGAGAAATTGAAAACCCTTCATGCATCAAAATGGTTCCAGCCTTCCAACAAAGACATACATTTATCAAAAACGACTGGAAGTCTTAGTTAGTATTCTTAACACATACTGGAATTTGGTGTATTACAAATATTTGGTACGTGAGGGATGCTGTTATTTGATACATTCTGCTATTTGCTTGAAAGCCAAATGTCTTTTCTACCTGTGACATTGGGTTAATGTTGCATTAAAACAGCACTTTCTCAAGCCAGTGAAAAATTGTCTGTTTGCCATCCTCATCTCCTCTGAAGTGCCAGAGAAGACTGTGGATAAGGACTATTATTCACCGTCTTAATGGCTATGGCTTATAAAAAAAAAAAAAAGAGGATCTTTGTTTTGGTTGTGTATGTTCTTCTTCATTGTATCTTTCCAGGAGTTTTGCTGGCTTGTTATGGCATATGTCCACTTGCAAATTTTGTCTCTGAACATTGCTGCCCTGCACATGTGTGTTATTACATTTAATAAATGTCACCTCACAGCAAGAAGGTTCTGGGTTTGAACTTTATGGTTGACTGGAGTCTTTCTGTGTGAAGTTTGCATGTTCTCATCATGCCTGCATGGGATTCCTCTGGGTGCTTCAGTTTCCTCTGACAGTCCAAAGACATGCGGATTAGGTCAACTGGCTACTCTAGATTGCCCATAGAATAGAATAGAATAGAATAGAATATCTTTATTGTCATTGTAAATAAATACAATGAAATTGCAGTCCTTGGTGCAAAAAAAGTGCATCTAAAAACCTATGAAAATAATACAATATCTCATCTCATTATCTCTAGCCGCTTTATCCTGTTCTACAGGGTCGCAGGCAAGCTGGAGCCTATCCCAGCTGACCATGGGCAAAAGGCGGGGTACACCCTGGACTAGTTGCCAGGCCATCGCAGGGCATAATACAAGATAACCTAATAAATAAATAATTTAAAAAGTTATTTAAAACAGCAGTCATCACTCGCAAACATTCACATCCTATGTTGCGGAGGGCATTGCACAATCCCATATTGTATCATATTTGTATTATTGAATGTACAGGTTTGCTTTATTTAATGGCCTTATGGCACTGGCATGGAAACTGTTCCTAATCCTGTTTGTCCTAGCTGTTAATGACCTGTAACGTCTGCCCGAAGGCAGCAGTTCAAACACAGTGTGTCCGGGGTGAGATGGGTCCCTGAGAATGTTTTGTGCTTTTTTTATACTGCGGGAACTGTACAGATCCTCCAGAGAGGGGAGAGGGCAGCGGATGATCTTCTGGGCCATAGTGATGACCCTCTGGAGTGCTTTCCTGTCTCCTACTGTGCAACTATAAAATCACACACAGAAACAGTAAGTCGATATTCTCTCAATGGAGCAACAATAGAAGGACGGCAGTAGTTTTTGTGAAAGATGGTAGTTCCTGAGCACTCTCAGGAGATACAGTCTTTGCTGTGCCTTCTTGATAAAAGTTGTAGTGTTGACGCTCCAGGTCAGGCCGTCCTGAATGTGGACCCCCAGAAACCGAAATTCTGAGACCCTCTCCACACAGTTCCCACTAATAAACAGGGGCAGAATGTCTGTTTTCTTCCTTCTAAAATCTATGATCAGCTCCTTAGTTTTGGTGATGTTTAAGACCAGGTTGTTATTTGTACACCAATATGACAGCTTCTCCACCTCATCTCAGTATGCAGACTCTTCACCCCCGGAGATGAGCCCCACCACAGTGGTATCATCAGCAAACTTGATGATGCTGTTACTGGAGTGGGCAGGGATGCATTTGTGTGTGTAGAGAGAATAGAGTAGTGGGCTCAGCACACAGCCCTGAGCTGATGCTGAGGGCAGAGGAGATGTAGGAGCCTATTCTCACTCTCTGGGAGCGATCAATGAGGAAGTCCTTAATACAATGACAGATGGTGTGGTATATTCCCAGGTTTGTAAGTTTGGTCACCAGTCTATTTGGGAGGATGGTGTTAAAGGTGGACCTGAAGTCCACAAAGAGCAGCCGTACATAGCTCCCCTGCTGCTCCAAATGAGACAAAGCAAGGTGGAGAGCCATGGCTACTGTGTCCTCTGTGGCCCTATTAGCTCTGTAGGCAAACTGGTGAGGTTCAAACCTGGGTGAGAGGTGTGAAATAATCTGAGTTCAGACCAGTTTCTCAAAACACTTCATAATGATAGGTGTAAGTGCTACTGGCCGGTAATCGTTAAAGCTGCTAACAGTGTTCTTCTTTGGGAGGGGGACAATTATGGTTGACTTTAAGCAGGGTGGAATGGCAGCCTGAGACAGGAACAGATTCAAGATCTTGGTAAAGACCTGTGTGAATGTGAGTGTAAATGGTTGTTTGTTTCTGTCTTAGCCCTTAACCCCTCACCCAGTGTCAACTGGAATTGGCTCAAGCTCACCTGCAACCCTGATGGATAAGCAGTATAGATGGTGGATAGATGGATGGATGGAAGTTACTGTAGGTGCCATTTCAAGCATGAGGATAGTGGTAGCTCAGTGTCCTTGATCTTAACCAGCTTAGTGTCCTGCCTCAGCTGTAAGTCATAACTCCAAGCTAGACTATTAAATGGTGCTTTTGCCTGTTATAACATTTCTTACCTTTTCCTACATTTTCAAAAATACTTTATATTCATGTTGGTGATTGGTTGTTGAATCTCATGCCATGGTCTTCACCAATTTTACCATGGTCTTCACCAATTTGGTCAAATGCAGTGTAGTGGATGGACTCACTGACATTTTTCCTCACGCATGGTGAATCCAATTTCATTACACACCACACCGAGCCAGCAGAGTCCTCCATTGTACTGAATTAAAGTTGCTATCAAGAATTTTTATCATAGATAAAAACACATCAGGGCGGCACGGTGGTGTAGTGGTTAGCGCTGTCGCCTCACAGCAAGAAGGTCCGGGTTCGAGCCCTGTGGCCGGCGAGGGCCTTTCTGTGCGGAGTTTGCATGTTCTCCTCGTGTCCGCGTGGGTTTCCTCCGGGTGCTCCGGTTTCCCCCACAGTCCAAAGACATGCAGGTTAGGTTAACTGGTGACTCTAAATTGACCGTAGGTGTGAATGTGAGTGTGAATGGTTGTCTGTGTCTATGTGTTAGCCCTGTGATGACCTGGCGACTTGTCCAGGGTGTACCCCGCCTTTCGCCCGTAGTCAGCTGGGATAGGCTCCAGCTTGCCTGCGACCCTGTCGAACAGGATAAAGCGGCTAGAGATAATGAGATGAGAGATGAGATGAAAAACACATCAGTATAAGATTGATTTTCGCCTTCTGCATCAGAGTATTTGGTGTAAGATGAGAAATGTCTATTGTCTACCAACACACTGCTGATTTTCCACCTCTTGAGACAATCATGACAAGGAGATATCCCACTGAGACTTGGGTATTTTCCAACACCACACCCATTGAACAAATAATGATGATATTGAACTAAAATACATTTATACCATCTTATGCATTCCATTTCCTGTCAGGGAGTCAAGATTCATCCAAGTCAATTTGAAAAGCAGTGGTGAAAATTCCGACTAGTAGACCTGAGGAAAAAAAAAACACATAACAGCAACAACAAACAAACAAACAACTTTATGCCTGGAGGCCTTGGTGTATAGCATGCATAACAGCTGAAAAAAAATCATGTTCTTTCCTCTCTTTGAAAATAAGGGAATTAAATATTCATATCCCACCATCATGGCTGCCTAATGCTTTCTCTTTATACCAAGTCTGGTCTTTAGCCCTCTGGACACAGCAAGTTGGTGACAGCATTCTTGTAAACAAGATAGGCTGTTTTATCAACTGGAATTTATGTCCATGAGTCTGTGGGTTGCTTGGGCCAGTTCTTTAGAATCCAGACTTAAACTTTACTGTGGGCCAACAGCATTTTTTCTCCTTCACTATTTTGTTCTCAACCTTGTTCAGAAAGTATGTCCCTCTGTACCCCAGATGAGCCTATTTTAGCTTTCTCCACAGGTTGAGTAGGACCACTCATCCTTCTTATGCAGTGCCTGAGATGGCAAGACCCTTTGTTTTATTTAATTAGGAACCTTTTCCAGCAGCACATCATCAGAGCATCACACCCACTCCCTGCCCTCCTTTTTTTTTTGCTGTTTATTAGTTCTCCCACTCTATGCTATGAATAATGGCATGCATGCTCATATTTGCTGACATTCTGCTTTTTTTCCTGCCCCTCTGCCTTCCTACTGCTGGTGTTAATAAAGATTGGATGGAACACATCATCAGTGCTGGGATGGCATAAAAGTTTCCCTTGCTGAGGTGATTGATATTGGATGGAGATTCTGTGTGTGTTTGTGTGCCGGCTGGGAGAGTGGGTGGATGACTCCCCTCCTGCTGAGGTGGTGTCACTGGGGAGAAGGACCCAACTGTGAGAAGCGTCTGGACACAGATAAATTATAGCTGAGCACAAACCTTGACAAGAGCTTCTCCTGAACACAGTGTTTCAAAATGACTCAATGAGTCAAAAACTACCACCTACAGCCTGCCCTCAGAGCATTGTATTCATAACTTTGTGTCTGAACTTCTGTTGAAAAAAAACAAAACAAAATTCATGAACATTCACTAATCCCTTCTGCCGTTGGTCTCAAAATCTTTCCAAACCCATCAAACGTTTCAGACATTGCCCCAAATGGAGCTCATCTCCTAATAGCAGAATTTATAAGTCTGTACTTGTTGATTAATAAACCATTTCTCCACCTCATGTTGCCTTACAGCTTTTGTATGGATTTATTTATATTTGATAAGAATTCATGCCACATTGGAATTACATGCTATCTAAAAAGAGCAAAGCTGGATGGCTGTCTGGATGGAGAAAGTGATGACTTTAGGAATTGCTTGTGAGAAATCAAACAGCAGGACCAATCATGTGCCTACACTTAAATCCTTATATTTGATAACAGTGCTGTCAGAGAACAGCTCTCCCTTCTACAGCCTACTCTGTTCTATTATTAAAAAGTACAGAAATAAATGACACAAACACCCACAAAGTAATATTGATTGAATTTTTTTCCTCATTTTAATTTAATGTTATTTGGTTTATCCTTTTGTCTGAAAATTAGTTCCAGTGCAAACTTTGAAATTGCAGATGCCAATCAATCAAGACATTTGATATGATGTTTGGATTTAGCGTTGGAGCTACAATGATGCTAACAAGTAAAAAAGACACTGTCCTCCAATTTACTCCATGTAAGCGACATGCCTAAATCATCACATTAATCATTTGCTACTTAAGTTGACTGTTTAACTATCAAGCTGGCTGACTGAACAAAAGGTCATGAGTTCAAATCTTGATCCTAAAGCCTATCACATTTTACACACTTGATCTCTGTATTGTGGCTGACCCTGTGCTCTAACCCCAACTTTCTGTCAAGCTGGGACACTACAACCTCACTATAACAAACTCCTTGGGGGATGTCCAAATAGTTTGTTATACTGAAAAGTATGTAATACTGAAATGGACCCATTTGTCACACCAAACACTCATCCTTCCTTAAAACAAGACCATCTGTGTTTAATTTATATTTACACTTAATTCACTTACATATTTAAGACGTCAAGGAAATAAGTCACTCTTAAGTAAAGGAAATAAGTCACATTTGCCATCGTTCACTTCCCACATCTTCTTTCTTTTCAGCCCATCATGTTGATCGCAGTTATGGATGAAGTCTCTGAGCTCTTTTTTTTTTTTTTTTACTTTAAAAGTTCAAATTGAAAATTTCAGGATAGCATATTCCTTAGACGGATTCATTGCTTTCTCACCACACTTTAGATGCTCCAGGATATGAAGCTTGTCTTCAATGGAGAGGATCTTACGTTTATGAGTTGCCATGACAACAGTGCTTACGGAGTAAAGACTTGAGTAAAGCTGCTTTAAGCTCATAAAATAAAGTCCTTTTAAGGGATTTTTTAAGTCAGTGATCACCGTTGTCAATAATTGTTAGTGATTGATACCCAAGCAAGGCTCATTAAGCCTTTGTTTTATGGTGTTAACACATACTGTTAACGTTACTGCAGACTTGATTACTTATTGTTTGTCTTTTGGGAGAGAGAAGTGCATGGCTCAGTGATTTTTTTTTTTGAAGACTCCGACTCATTGTCACTAAAAGCAGGGGGCATGAACTTAGTTCATTATATGCGACAGTTCGTAGTAAAAGAGTTTGTTATAGCGCTGTTGAAGTGTATGTGCAAAGAAAATAATTTCACTGTGCTCTATTTGTATTTGTGAGAATTGACAGATTCTCCTTGAAACATTCCTTCAAACTATGTTCTGAGAAATAAAGTGTTTCCAAATTTAAGCTGGAGCTGTGAGACTTGCCAGTGTATGATTACTTAGGTATGCTGTTTGGACTAGAAGATGCTATGGTGTGCATACGTATAAGCTTCTTTTTCTTATTTGGTCGCATTGTATGGCACTGTATGGCATTTTAAAACATTTTTAAGACACTAGCTACACATCATCTTAAATTGGGGGAATAGTTTCATCATTTATTTCCACTAAAGAGAGCTGATTTCTGCAGAAACCTCTTTTTAGCAAGAATCTCACCTGGTATCATGATGAAACTCTTTCAGCTTCTCAGCAGATCGACCATAATGCTGCTTTTTTTTGTACAGTCCTCTGTCTATTACTCTCCATTCACGGCAGATTTACTTCTCTGCTTACCTTTGTCCATCAGACTGGTCTTTGAATTCTTTCTGTTACTCTCTTCCATTTATTTTCACATCTATCTTCTGTGAAGACCACCATTACAATTTTCTGCTGAGCTCACCATACCCTAGCCACAGCAAAGCAAAGAGAGTGATTGGCTGACATGGGCTAAAAGCAATCAGGCCGCTGTGATTAATCTGTGCTAAAGGTGCTTGTGGGCTCCTTCAAAGAGACAAATCTAGGTGAAGGAAAAGCACCACAGTCTCATTACGATCTAAGTTTCCCTTTCTGTAATGCCACTTGCAATTATTTCAGGTGCCGGTTATTTGTCAGCCACAGGGACTCAGGACTTTTATGGTCTGCCTCAGCCTAAATAAACTAACTTAATAAGAGTGAGAGAAGAGGCATGTCTGGATTCCTACAGCCCGGGTGCCTGTGCTGAAATATTAAATCTCCTGCAGTGATAATACTTTGACAAGAATTTTAACATGTAGTTTTTGTCTGAAGGTCTTTCCACATCCAGTGCAATGCGAATAAATGATGCAAAAGTGCGAAGAAAAAGTTGATAAATTGAATGCAACATTAATATTCACATTAAACATCTCATCTCATTATCTCTAGCCACTTTATCCTGTTCTACAGGGTCGCAGGCAAGCTGGAGCCTATCCCAGCTGACTACGGGCGAAAGGCGGGGTAGACCCTGGACAAGTCGCCAGGTCATCACAGGGCTGACACATAGACACAGACAACCATTCACACTCACATTCACACCTACGGTCAATTTAGAGTCACCAATTAACCTAACCTGCATGTCTTTGGACTGTGGGGGAAACCGGAGCACCCGGAGGAAACCCACGCGGACACGGGGAGAACATGCAAACTCCGCACAGAAAGGCCCTCGCCAGCCACGGGGCTCGAACCCGGACCTTCTTGCTGTGAGGCGACAGCGCTAACCACTACACCACCGTGCCGCCGCCACATTAAACATGATATAGTTAATTACTTGAGCATTCAACATGGAGTGACCATGGAGTTGACAAGTGATAATGAGCTGGTGCTTATTCTTTTCCAAAAAAAAGGGGGGGAAAGAAAATTTAGTGTGCATCATATTCTGAGGAGGTGAGAATGTGGGGAGTTTCACTGCTTCAGGAGGTGCTGAGGCTGAGATCAAGGTTCATCACATCACAAAGTAGGCTTCAGACCATGGACTGGACACCCACCACTTTCATTGCTGAGCTCCTCCCCTATTTTTTTTCCAGATATTGTCTTTAAAGTTATCAAACATCACTGAGTTTTGAAACTGAATGAGAAATGAGAGACTCCATCAGGCCTGCAGCAGTGTGATGATATTTCCATAATCTGCGCCCTGATTTGTTGAATGCTTTTCTTTAATGCATGAAATATTAGACAAATAGAGTCTTTTGCAAAAAAAAAACAACATCACTTTTTCGCACATGCACATTCATCTTTGATGTGAAAGTGCTT
The DNA here is from genome assembly GCF_027579695.1 of Neoarius graeffei. Lineage (NCBI taxonomy): Eukaryota > Metazoa > Chordata > Actinopteri > Siluriformes > Ariidae > Neoarius > Neoarius graeffei. The sequence continues at coordinate 67,786,945 of NC_083571.1, forward strand.
ATTTGTGGGATAGTTGTTCAAAAAATATATTTTCAGATGAAAAAAATCGTAACAATTGTAGTTACATTTTAGTCCCATTGAAGTCTTTTTGTTTTGTTTTCATCAAGATTTATTTGGTGCAACTCAATTATAATTTGAGTCTAATTTTAGTCAATGTTTTAGTTGTAATTTTCTCAGTTTCCTGATACATGTTGTAAAATGTGCCCTGTAGTTGTTAGAGGAGGGTATTGCCAAATTGTTTTTGTGTGTGTGTGTGTGTTTGTTTTTTGGTAAGTGACTGATGATGTTGCTTTGCAGAAGTTATGTCGAGTTAGCCATGACTCTGTTTTGCTAGTTACTCTTTAGCTGGTTATCGAGTAAAGATGCCATTGTGTACACTGTGACGGTGATGACTATTTCCATATAAAGATGTCACTTCATTCAGACCAACACTGTGCATATATCCTGAGTCATAGACCTGTTCGAATACAGGACCATTGTGAAAGCCGTGTGAGTGGTTAAGCAAGTGAGCCTAGTGAGCCAGATTCCATCACTTCCCAAGTATGAACAGGAGTGCGAAACAGGGAAGATAACATACTGTAATGTGTCATGTAAAGAAGCGGATGATGATGTAAGTGCAGGAAGAGTTTATTTACAAACAGGTAGGCAGACAGAGCCAACACATAAAGCAAATCAGAGTGAGAAAACAGGCAAGGATCATACGAGGTGCAAACAGAATATCAGAGGTAACACTAATCAGGGTCAAGAAAACAGGAAACAAAGTCAAGAACAGAGTATCAACACAAGATATCAGGCTTGGTAATGTCAGACACTAGGTACAGCATGTATACTTCACAAAGTCTGTGTGTTTTCAGAGTTATTTTAAACACGTGTTGTGATTGCACTCTAATCTGGAACAGGTGCATGGCAATTAGTCCTAGCGGCATGCGCTCAGAGTGCAAATGTGCATGGATGTGACTGGAGGATATTTCTCCTGGCTGTAAAAATTCCTTTGAAAAATAAGCTAGTTTGTCAGGGCAAAATGAACAAAGTCATCGTTGTTATTTTTGTTGAACACTGGTCTCTATGGGAATCTGCTCACTTTTTCATTATTATTATTATTATTATTATTATTAATGATTGAACTATGGCCCGTTCCAAATCATGATATCCATCTGTCGACACATTGCTACCTTAGTCACAGGGTTTTTTCTGGAAAGAACGTTTGGTGCCATTGAATACTGGATTCTGATTGGTCAGAAGGTGTTGATTAATTATCTATAACAGCAGCTCTGACAGTAGTGAAGCCGCAAAACAGAGGTTAATGTCAATGCACTGGTTCTAGACTTGTTTTTTATAAATTGAGTTTTAAAAATGTGCATAATTGTTGATAAAGTTTTCTTTAAAAGGACATTTATTTAATATGTCTGGAAAGAGTCTTTAGTGTCAGAGTTTTGTAACAGTCAGAAGTAAAGCTGTAACACTTGTTTAGAGCTGCTATAATCCAAGTGAGAACAGGATCATTTGTGAACATTCAACAATATTAATGTTAAAATAAATAAATCATTAAAATGTACAGTGTGTTCATTGTTCAGTCATAAATTAATAATTTACAAAGTGTATTCATCGGCAAAATGTTGTGGTATAAAAACACTGAAGTAACTCCACTTCATCACACCAGACCATACTCAATATTCTCCTGGAATATAAAGGAGGTTTATTCCATACTTAATAAACTGGAACTGATCACAGGTTACTGGTTTTGGTTCATATCCTTTTTCTGTTCAGAATCCCCAAATGTCTGAATCCTAGCTGATAAGATGTCCATACAGTTCTTTCCTACCGAGATGAAATCTGGCGAATAAATTTGGCACAGCTTGGTGCGAGCAGCTTTAGTAGAATGCCTGGAAGACAGAGAGCCCTTGAGATGAGATGAGCTTGTCAGGCTGTAAAGATGTCTTGTTTGGAGGCTTCACAGACGTTCCCTGAGACATACCCACTTTAGCTGATCTCACTGAAGAAAATGAAGGCCATGCTGGTGGATGCATTGTTTGCATTAGTGCTGGGAAAGTACAACAAAATAGTGAAGAATATAATGGTAGGGGAGGCTTTTTGCAGTCCGTGATTGCTGGCAGTGAGGGGTTCTGTTGTCACGTCCAAGTTTTGAAGGGAACGGTTCTACCTTGATGAGAGAGTGACTCGTTCTCGGCTTTTATAAACATTTTTGGACGCTGGAACACTTTGAATTAGCATGCCTGTTGATTACTACAATGTGTTACAGGGCTTGAAGCATAGGAGAAGCCTGAAGTGAAGGCTAGACACTGTACTAGCATTTTGTGGCTTATTACTAGACACTATACACGTACGGGTGGCATATGAGTCAGTAGATTGAAATGCGCAAATATTTTTACCTGCTTTAGCTCACTTAAGTGTTGGAAGAAAGATCTTTGCAAGAATAACAATAATAATCAGTATGGTACATTTGTATGACTCAAATGCTCAAAAATTGCGTCTTCTATTTATGGTAAAGTTATGCGACTTGATTGATTGAGTTTGACCCATCTGAAAATGTATATTATGATGCCAGAAAGCTGTAAGAATGGGTGGAGTTAACTTTTCATTATTAGGGACCAAATTGGCTGGATTTTTTTTTTTTTGGTTGGAAAAAAAGATCCAGTATGGTTTAATTCAAATCAGTTTGTTGCTCTATCTATCTATCTATCTATCTATCTATCTATCTATCTATCTATCTATCTATCTATCTATCTGAACGGTTTGCATACCTGTACAGTAGTTTGATAATTTATCTCATTTTTCTGCTCTATCACAGTGCATAGCTTGAACAATGAAAGCTCTAGAACACTCCACCAGCTCAATTTGTTGTTCATGTTGAGCCCGTCACAGCCAAGTCTATTTAGCCAGTGCTAAAAAGATAGCTCCGTCAACACAGTTAATGACTCATGCTTGTATTGTTAGCCTCATTATTATTTTCAGCCAAACTAACCATCTAAGCAGAGGAAGCACTTTCTAAACCCTGCCTTAGCTTTAAATCAGATCTGATGGATTTGCCTTGATTCCTTCACAGCTGGACTGTGTTTGAACTGGCAGCTTGTGATTAACATGATATTTTCTGTGTGTTTTTATGTGTGTGAATGTTTACACATGCTTTTCCTCCAGCACTCTGGCCATGAAGATGACCAAAACAACCTGGTATTGATTGCTCTGTCCTTAGCCTTCAGGCTCACCCGCCTCCCACATCCTATTAGCATGAATTAAACTAATGCCATAATTAGAGGTGCATTACCTCAGCACAAACTAGTCAGCCATTAGCACCCTTCCTTTTCCCGGTCACTTGTTTTTTTTTTCACAACACTGAAATCAGCATCTTATAATGAATTCTATAGGTAAGAATCTTATTAAAGATCTCGAAAAGGGAGCTTTGTTTGTTTCCATTTCTTTTGAAATCTTAGCTACTAAAATTTTCAGCATTAAAAAGAGCAAATGCTAATACATGTATTGATAAACTAAAATGTAGAACATGGAGTGGATTTTTTTTTTAATTGAGCACATAAATATTATGGAATTTGGAATAACATTTGAACAGTGAAACTGAAATTTTTAATGAGGAAATTCATGCTGTATTCATTCATAGCCTGTTTCCTACAGCAAAGATCATTTCACTAAACATGTTTAGCAATGCAAATGTTGATATTTAACTTTTAAGTTTTTCAATAAAATGACAAAATTTATGAAATTCATTTGTTCATTCATTACTGAATAGTGTAAGAAGATGCTTTACATATTAAGAGAATCTGGAAGGTCTCAGTGAGCGCTAAGCTGTAAAAATCTCCATGGATTCTCTGAAACAGACTCCAGGCGATGCTCCATGATCTTTGCCAAATGGCCATCTGTTATTGCCTTTAATGATATGTACCCTTTTACCCATACATTCACACACTCTCTGTGAAGATTAGCCCTGCAGGGGGGTTTCATTTGCTGGCCTACTTCCTGCTACACCTCTCTTAACAACCCACAAGAACCATGTACTGGTGTGAACACATGTAACCGAGTGTGTCTGTTGTTGAAAAATGCTGAGCCAGGTGTCTCCTATGCACTAGCAGATTCCATGCTTGAAATCTAGGCTGCCTTTGGACCTACTTCATGGTTTGATCTTCACTATTCATCTTCAGATTCCCACTCAGTGCAGGTACTTGCCAGCTCCTCTTGGAATGATTAAAGCAGGAGCACTACAGTCCACGTTCCTAAAGCCAAATATATCAGCCAGAGCCGAGGCAGCTGGTGTGGGTGCAGGGGGAAACATTGCTCTGCTCACCTGTACCACTTCTGGCTTCCAGTACATGGTGATGGATGGCTATACAGAGAGAATTAGGATCCATGCATAGCAGTTACTTTGTGTGTTTGTTTGTGGGTGGGTGTAGCGAGCCAGAAAGTGAACAGGAAGTGGATTGCTAAAGAACTTGGTACAATTCCAGGGATCATAACCTCTGTTGCAGGGGAGGAGTAATGTCCTTGGTTGGTAATACAACACCTTGGATCGAACACCTGCCCAATATGTAAAGTCCAAAATAAATTCTGTAGATCTGGCTCTCAGTAAATTTCTCAATTCTTCATTTTCTTAAAATACACAAAACAAAAGCTTGCATATGAACTGTACTCCCGATGGACTCTGTTCTGTTCAGAACTCTGTTCAGAAATATGTTAATGTATGCACATTTTCAATTGTTTCATAATCAAATCATCCTCTGAGTTTTAAGAAGCCATCAATCAGAAAAAAGCATAAATTATTGAAATGGAGAGAATATTCTGAGGGAAGTTTGACAATCCAGTAAATTCAGTGCCAACTTGTTATTATGGCCAAACCTTTCTTTATTACATCAATGAGTCACTTTACAGAATAACATAATGATTCAGGCTTCTTCTTTCAGAATGCATTAAAATCCATTACACCAGATTGCAGCGTGACAATTCATCTTGTGTCCTACCAACACTGTGGACATTCTGTTTCACTTTGCTTTGCTTGTCACCCAGAGGAGTGTCACTTTTTAATCTAGTTCTCAAAGTTTCTTTCAAACCCCAGTTCAAAGACAGTTGTTTGTTTGTTTGTTTGTTTGTTTTTTGCTTGCCACTGTTTTGCTCATTTGGGCACAATACACAAATTTCTGTAAATCTGATTTTTGGAAAGTTGTTGTTGTTGTTGGATGTGCCCGATTTTGTATAAGGCAGTTGTAACAACTACTGTATAAATCTAAAATAACTGTGTTAATTCCACTTATGGCTGTTCCCAAGGAGTCTAACCAATCCAATCCACTTTTGCAGACAGACTACCAATCCTGCCTACTCCCTGAGACACACTTGATCAGTCCTGCCCACTTCCCCAGACAATCTTGATTAGTCCCGCCCACTTCCCAAGACAACCTTGATCAATCCTGCCCACTTCCCCAAACAATCTTGATCAAACCTGCCCACTCCCATGGAAGGTTTGACCAACCCCACCCACTCCTGCCCACTTTAGACACTCAAGAAGTCCTACCATCTCCTGCAGAGACTCTTGACCAGTAATGCTCATTTTTTACCTACTCCAACCACCCCGACAGGCACTTGAGACCATTGTCTCTTAATCCCACAGACACTCTTGATCAATCCTGCCTATTGCTACATACACTCTTGATCAATCCTATTTGACATTTTTGACCAATCCTGCTCACTCCCAAAGGTACTTGTGACCAATTCCTCCTACTCAACTAATCTTTATTGCTTTTGCTGTATATCTGACTAGCCCCACCAACTCCAGATACTCAAACAATCCTGCCAGACTCTTGGCCACTGTTGGCCACACCTGAAGAATATTTGACAAATCCCACCTGCACCCACCCACTTTAGATGCTGTTGACCAGTCTTTCCCACTCCCACAGAGAATTTGAGCAATCCATCCCATTGAATGCCGACTCTTGAAGACATTCTTAACCAATTCCACCCAACACTACAGCAACACTGACCAGAATCAAGCATTTACTTGCACATCCAAGGTTCATTTATGTCAATGAGCATACCCTTCCTTTGTCCCACTTGCCCTGTGGCTCCCATTTCATCCCAGTTTTGATTAGTACACTGCTCTTGTGATGTGCTAATGATGTATTTTTCATCTCAGTTCCTGGCCCCAGCATGTCTCTTCACCTTTACATCTTTATTACTCTTTTAAAGATCTCTGGCCCTGTTTCTTTTTTTCTGTCATTTGCCTCTGTATCTCTCTGATATGCTGTTTGCTGTGACTAAGAAGAGTGTGAATCTGGAGGAGGGGATTGTATTTTTCTGTCCTTTCAGCCTGTCAGGGTGTACTCATTGTAGGTGTCAAATGCTTGAGAGACCATCAAGTGAAAGAATAGAGAAATGACATTCTTATCACACCAGTAATGCAGCAGATAGTGGATGCTAGTCTTTTCTATTTGCTGAAGAAGCTGCACAGAGTTGTTGGAAAAGGCTTGCTTCCACTATGGATAATTTATAAGAGATAAGTGACAATAGAAAATAATAAAAATACAACCCTTTTTTTGTTTCATGAATAAAAGCCTGAATATCATGGTGTCATTGGAAAACAGTGTATGACTGGGCAGTGTAATGTAGCCCAATGTAAACCAAAGATACTCTTATTTATTAAAGTTTTTTTTTTCCAATAACAAAATAGCATGTGCTGAGCTGAAGTGCTTTATTCCTCATATGTCACAATGATTTGCCAATGATAAAAAATATTTGTCTATTTATAGTTACAGTGTCTTGCAAAAGTATTCATTCCCTTTGGTGTTTGTCCTGTTTTGTTGTATTATAAGCTGGAATTAAAATGGATTTTTGGAGGGTTGGCACCATTTGATTTACACAACATGCCTACCACTTTAAAGGTGAAAATTGTTTTTATTGTGACACAAGCAATAATTAAGATAAAAAAAAAAACAGAAATCTGGAGTGTGCATAGGTATTCACCCCATTTCGTATGAAACCCCTACATAAGAGCTGGTCCAACCAATTCACTTCATAAGTCAAATAATTAGTTGATTAAGATCCACCTGTGTGCAATCAAAGTGTCACATGATCTATCACATGATGTCTGTATAAATCAACCTGTTCTGGAAGGACCCTGACTCTGCTATACTACTCAGCAAGCAACATGAAAACCAAGGAGCACTCCAAACAGGTCAGAGACAAAGTTGTGGAGAAGTATAGATCAGGGTTGGGTTATAAAAAAATGTCCCAAACTTTGAATATTCCATGGAGCACCATTAAATCCATTGTAGCAAAATGGAAAGAATATGGTACCACTACAAACCTCACAAGAGAAGGCCGCCCACCAAAACTCACAGACTGGGCAAGGAGGGGATTAATCAGAGATGCAACAAAGACACCAAAGATAACACTGAAGGAGCTGCAAAGATCCACAGCAGAGATGGGAGTATCTGTCCATAGAGCCACTTTAAGCCATGCACTCCACAGAGTGGGGCTTTAGGGAAGAGTGGCTAGAAAAAAGCCATTGCTTAAGAAAACACATTTGGAGTTTGGCCAACAGCATGTGGCAGACTCTCCAAACATATGGAAGAAGATTCTCTGGTCAGATGAGACTAAAATTGATCTTTTTGGCCATCATGGGAAACACCATGTGTGGTTCAAACCCAACACCCTGAGAACACCATTCTTACAGTGAAGTATGGTGGTGGCAGCATCATGCTGTGGGGATATTTTTCATCTGCAGGAACAGGAAAGCTGGTCAGGACTGAAGGAAAGATGGATGGCACCAAATACAGGGCAATTCTGAAGGAAAACCTGTTTAAGTCGGCCAGAGGTTTGAGACTGGGATGAAGGTTCATGTTCCAGCAGGACAATGACCCTAAACATACTGCTAAAGCTACACTGGAGTGGTTTAAAGGGAAACATTTAAATGTCTTGGAATGGCCTAGTCAAAGCACAGACCTCAATCCAATTGAGAATCTGTGGCATAACTTGAAGGTTGCTGTACACCAACGCAATCCATCTAACTTGAAGGAGTTGGAGCAGTTTTACCTTGAGGAATGGGCAAAAATCCCAGTGGCTAGATGTGCTAAGCTAATAGAGACATACCCCAAGAGAATTGCAACTGTAATTGCAGCAAAAGGTGGCTCTACAAAAGTATTGACTTTGGGGCGTGAATACCTATGCACACTCCAGATTTCTGTGATTTCATCTTAATTACTGTTTGTGTCACAATAAAACATCAATTTGCACCTTTAAAGTGGTAGGCATGTTGTGTAAATCAAATGGTGCTAAGCCCCCAAAAATCCATTTTAATTCCAGTTTGCAATGCAACAAAACAGGACAAACACCAAGGGGTATGAATATTTTTACAATACACTGTATAAGTAAGTTTGGAATCGCCATAAAACAAGGTAGTTCCTGTTATCACTTACTTTATCACAGCCTTAAACATTTCTCACCAGATCTTATCATCGAAAACTGATAATAATAAGTTTTTAAATCCATTCATGTGGTGTACATGCCAGACTAGTTCCTGTAAATAAGCTGCTACTACATTTGCACATATTACACATACACATGCAGAACTTTAGTGAATCATAACTATGGTAATTTCGTACTCCAATACTTTTTGTTGAAAGCTTGCATTTTATTAATCCATCCATCTATGCATCCATCTAATATCTATACCGCTTATCCGTCAGGGTCACGGGGGAAGCTTGAGCCAATCCCAGCTGGTTTGGGGCAAGAGGTGGGCTAATGCAGAGAGGAATAGCCATTCACCCTCTCATTCACACCTATGGGCAATTTAGAGTAGCCAGTTGACTCAATCCATGTCTTTGGACTGATATGCCGCTTTTCCACTACCAATGCGGCTGAGTTGGGCTGAGCCGTGCCGTGCTGAGTTGGGCTGAGTCGAGCTGAGTGGGGCTGTTGGAGTTGCATTTCGACTACAACCGCGCTGAACCGTGCTGGCTGGAAGTGGGTGGACACATTGGGTGGAGTTAGCGAAAGTGGGTGGAAGTCACGTGATGTCGTTAGGCGGCGCAAACAGTGACATCAGTGACCTTTTAAGCGGTAGTCTCACAACCCGGATAGTAAACAATAAACATGGAGTCGTTAGTGTTGCTGGTCTTGGTGCTGTGGCTTGTTGTCACCGACAACGCCAACAGATACTGGCAAGAGCGTATAGATGAGGCGAGGCGCATAAGGCTTCAGAAATTCTCGTAATTCGTAATTATTCTTCTTCCGGGTTTACGGTGTTTACAGATCCCAGCGTGCTCGCGGGGCATGTGTGGGCATGTGAGGACACTCCTCCTCACCAATCAGTGCACAGGGGAGTGTCTCCTCACGCCCCCAGCCCCACTCGGCTCGGTTTGGCTCGCTTCAGCCCCACTCCAAAACCGTGCGAGTTTTGGGTGCTAAGCAGGGCTGAAGCGAGCTGAGTCATGCTGCTCTGAGGTAGTCGAAACGCGAGCCGTGTCGGGGTGAAGTGAGCTGAAGCGAGCTGGAAAAGGGTAGTGGAAAAGGGCCATTAGAGGAAACTGGAGCACCTGGAGGAAATCCACACAGGCACAAGGAGAACATGCAACCTCCATGAGGTTTGACCCCAGGACCTACTTGCTGTGTGGCTGCAGTGCTTACTACTGCACCACTGTGCCACTTATCTTGCATTTTAGCTTACATTTAGTTAATTTGTTTTTGTAAGAGACCCAAGAGTCTAAGGGTTTCCAACTGCCACATACATTTTGTCCATAACCAGTCATACTGTTCCAAAATCAGAGTGATATTCTAAAGCTTCATTAATTACCAGGAGGCTAATGATGACATCCAGAACTCAGAGAGAGACCTTTGAGGACTAAAAATGGACAATGGAAAAAAAAGCCTTTGGAAAGATATTAGTAAATCCTAAGAGCTAGAATAGTTTTGCAAGCTGAGATATGCTCATCAGGCACCAATGCAAATGAAATTAGTGCTTTTGTTTCAAGTCAAATCTTAACTTGATTGAAAAACAAAATCTCAAATTTCTCAACTCAATTAGCATAACTCTCATTCTGATACCCCAAGTGTAATGTTACAACAATCTCTGGGACATGTTTTATCTCCCATACTCCATCATTGTGTAAAAGAATCCTTTATTAGTATGCAGGCTTAACTCTGAGTGAAACATAAGCAACATGCTGTTGCACTTCCAAATAGTTTGTATGCATTTGTTCTTTTCTGGTATTAGCATAGACCAAAGGAAACAATATTACTGAAATGATAAACAAGGATAGTGACAAACACGGTGCCGTATTTTATCTGAGGATGCTGATGCACAAGGGAGCTGCTCTACTTCTGAAGACTGTTCCTGACAGAATGCAAGTTCATACAAGAGGCTGAGATGTGAATATTTGAAGAAACATCGATTCTGTGGCATTCTCCAGGAGTTTTGTGTCCTCTTAGGAATAGCCACATGAGTGCGGAGCTGGGAGATCCAAAAATGGTTCTTGGAAAAAAAAAAAAAGTGTAAATATAAATCAAGAGTTTGTCAGTGAACTAGATATATCCTTCAGCATAATATGAGATGTTCAACAATGGGAAAAGTGTGACATTGATTGCTATAGTAACAAGCCTGGTTTGGAAAAGAACATTAGACTTGGCTTGAAACCTTGGCTCCATATGGGCTTGTTCCATTAGCAGAGTTAGGACTGAATCGCTCGAGTTCCATGAGAGCAAAGTGACCCCACAGCATGTGCTTCCAGAGACCCGAACAGCATTAAACATGATTAGATCAGATGTTGTTCTTTCTCTGCCAATTTTCTATTTATGACATATCATTTAACCTCTGTCATTTTATATCTGTACATCGTATCAATTTCCTTTGTTTCCTGTCTTGCTCCATTTCTATATATTTATCTGTCCCTTCTATATCTGTTTACCTGCCCCTTCAATAGGATTAGTTGTTCTAACCTTATTAGATAGTTATGCTCAGCATGCAGAAAAATTGCCTTGATTTGGTTTTTAATAACCTTGAGACAGTTGAGACTGGGAGAGGGAAAAAAAAAGACCATAACAGGGAAAAAACAATGAGAAGAAGAAGAAGAAGGATGCATTCAGTGCAGGGAAGTGCACTCAAACTTTTAATTCCCCTCACCTTCTGAGTGAATCACAAACAAATCTCATGAGCAACAGGCTATAAATTTAAGACTCCTGCAATGAGCAGGGAAGGAAAAAGATCAGCAAGGAGCACAGACGGTTTGCTATTTTCTTATAGCTCTAACCTTCAACAACCACCATTTATCTAGAGGAGCCTGCATGACTTGTCACAGTGTGAAATAAGAAACATGGGATTTGAATCCATTCTCCACTGTCTTGGAGAGAGAGAAAAACAAAACAAAAAAACAAACAAACAAGAGGTAGGTAGCAGAGTATGATTAATCTGTTGAACAGCGAATCTTATGACACAGTGAGACCTAACACAAGTTTTCTTCAGCGTAAGGCAAAAATCAAGTTTATCAAAAGACATAGATGAAATAATAACCAGGGTTTACAAATAAAACCACTCAATTTTGTGAACTTTTGCTTAACAGTGATGTTTAGTGTCTGAAAAGATCAAACTTCTGATTGGAGCTCCATTCTCGTTGCTGTGCTTTCGAGAGGAAGATGCAGCAGCTGGACTTTCTACTCAGCATCAATATTGTTGGCTTTGAAAGCAAATCCTGCAATGGTGGCTGGTAAATCAGGAGGTTTATTTGAGGGAGCGCTGCTTGGGTCGAGGGTCTTGTGTGGCTGAAAATGGAAATTCGTTCCACTCTTTGCTCATCTACAGGTGTCTGGAAGAAGATAAAGCTTCAGCTATGGACTGCACATTCTCCATAGCTCTCAGCTTTAACCCTAGGGCAAGCTTCTCTGGCCTATTAGCAACACATGCAGCCACCATGTTGAATCCCTTACTCCTTTTTCTCTCATCTCCAGTTTGTTTTCGAAGAAAGGGCTTTCCAGTGACCAAGGAATGTCTTTGTGATGAAGCCTTAATGCTTCCTGTTGTATTTTCTGAAATACTTTCCTGTATTGTAGTGATCTTAGACAGGTAGCTTAATCAAAATGAATTATGGCACAATTGCTGTTTAGCTTTTCACTTAACTTTGGGACTTCTTTTTCCTTTTTAGATGCTATAACATTTTGCATCATGCTGTGATAGGAAAAAAGATATCACTGACATAGTATAACCACCCCAAAGCTATTTACTTTCTGATATATACCCTCCACAATTATTGGCACCCCTTCTAAAGCTTAATAAAGAGGATTAGAAAAAAAATCAGCCTTTTGGTGAAGTAGCTTCATATAACACTGGGAAAATGAGAAAAATCCAACCTTTAATTGATATAAATGTATTCAGAGAAAAACAAATCCCACATCAAGACAATTATTTTCAGCAAAACACATATGCCACTATTATTGACACCTCTGTATTTAATACTTTGAACAACCTCCCTTTGCCAGTAAAAAACAATGAGTCTTCTCCTATAACATTTATAAGGTTGGAGATACAGAGCAGGGCATCTGAGATGATTTCTCTGAACAGAATCTCTTCAGATCATCCAGGGTCCTTGGCCCTTTCTTGTGCACTCTCTTATTCAGCTCACCCCACAGGTTTTCAATGGGGTTCAGGTCAGGGGACTGAGATGGCCATGACAGAAGCTTGGTTCTGTGGTCAGCTAACCATTTTTCTTGATTTGGACATATGCTTCAGATCATTGTCCTGCTGGAAGATCCAGTGATGATCCAGTTTTACTTTCCTGGCAGAAGCAGCTAGATTTTGATTTAAAATATCTTCGTATTGCATGGAGTTCATGATGCCATGTACCCTAACAAGGTTTCCAGTGCCTTTGGAGGAAAAACAGCCCCAAAACATCACAGAACTGCCACGATATTTTACAGTTGGGATCAGGTTCTTTTCATTTTTGCCATCCTTCTTTTTACACCAAACCCACCTTGAGTGTTTATTGCCAAAAAGCTCAATTTTTGGTATATTAGACCATAGAACACAGTTCCAGTCAAAGTTGTAGTAGCGTTTCGCAAACTTCAGGTTTTTACATTTGTGGTTAACTGACAGAAAAAGGCTTTTTTTTTTCTGGCAAACCTTCCAAATAATCTGTTGGCATGGAGGTGGCATCCGATAGTGGTTTTAGAGACTTGGAAACCCAAAGATTTTACTTTTTCTTGTAATTCACCAACAGTCATCATTGGGGATTTTTTCCTCTCTTACCATCCTCCTCACTGAATGTGGGGGCAAAATAAACTTGGATCCTCTTCCAGGCAAGTTTCTAACAGTTCCAGTTGGTGTCCACTTTTTATTATTACCCTAACAGTAGAAATAGACATTTTTCAGGTGAGTAGCTATATTTTTTTATGATCATTCCCTGACTTATGAAGGTCAACACACTTCCTCATTTGATTTGCCTTCTTGTATCTTTCCCCTTGTTGATGGATGACTAAGGGAATTTGGCCTCTGTGTTACCTCATATTTGTATCCCAGTTAATCAGGAAGTCATGGATTACAGCTTGAAAGTTCCTACACACTTCAATCAACTAAAAAATGTACAATTTAAATGGGAAACCTGCTTCAGTTACATTATGTTCACTATAATTTTCAGGGGTGCCAATAATAGTGACAGATGTGTTTTTGTTGAAAATAATATGAATGTCATGGCAATATTTGGGCTTTCAGTGATTTCTTTGAATTGTTCTTTTTCTGTGGCAGAATGTACAGCATGCATCTTTAATTTACAAAAAAAACACTAGAATTTGGTGCAAAAGTTTTAATTTTCTCTGGGTTTTCTGAAATCAACACAGGGTCAAAATTATACATACAGAGTCAAAAATACATACATTCACTTAGATTATTAATTCAGAGGCGCTGAAACTTCCAAAATGTCTCTTATCTTGCCAAGGCCGAGGTCTCTTAACTTCCTGTTAGTGATCATGATTGACTACAGCTGGTAGCTTCTCTGTGCCTTCATAAAAAGAGTTTGTTTACAGCACTCATTGGATTGACCAACACACAGTAAAATGGCAAAGTCCAAGGAGCTCAGTGCAGATCTGAGAAAGAGGATCGCAGATATACACAACTCCAGAACATATCTTGGAGCCATTTCTAAACAACTGCAAATTCCAAGATCAGTTCAAACAATTGTATCCAAATTATTGTGAGGTGTAGTCACTTTGCCAAGCCACTGTGCTTCAAGAAAACCCAAACTGTCACCCTCAGCTGAAAGGAAATGGGTTTGGATGGTCAGGAACAACCTGGGAACCACCATGGCACAGCCTTGCCATGAACTGGAAGCTGATGGATCACTGTCTACAGTTCAGATCACCATGGACAAAGAGGCTGCTATCCAAGAAATAACCCCTGCTCCAAAATTGACACCTTCAAGCTTAACTAAAGTTTGAAGCTGACCACATGGACAAAGAAAAAAGACTTCTGGAGGATAGCTGTATGGTCAGATGCAACAAAGATTGAGCTGTTTGGTCACAATGACCACCATGTACAGAGGGACACTATACCAACTGGTGGTGGTGGTAGGATCATGATGCTCTGGGGTGGTTTTGCTGATACTGGGACTGGTTCATTGCACATAGTGGATGGAATAATGAAGAAGGAGGACTACCTCAGAATTGTTCAGCATAAACCATCAGAAACTTGAACACAACTTAGGTCTTGGGAGTTACAACAGGACAATGAACCCAAACACGCATCAGAGCTGGTTGTAGAGGATAAAGCAGGCTAATATTAAGCTTAAAACAAGCCCTGACTTCAACTCTATTGAAAATATATGGACCGAGCTTATAAGTTGAGTCCATGCCAAGAAAATAAATAAATAAATAAATGAACTCTACCAATTCTACCATGAAGAGTCGTAAAACATCCAACCAAAATTCTGCCAGAAGCTTGTTCAGGATAAACAAAAATATTTGGTCAAGGTGACTCTTGTGAAGAGACATTATACCCAAATATTAGGTGTGCTGTATATATAATTTTGACTGTGCATGTATAATTTTGACCGTGTTGATTTCAGAAAGCCTGAAGAATATTAAAACTTGTGCACCAAATTCTAGTGTTTTTTTTAATGAAAGATGTATGCTGTACATTCTGCCACAGAAAAAGAACAGTTCACTGAAATTACTGAAAGCCCAAATATTGCCATGACATTCATATCCAAGATGACATTCATGTCACTGTATGTAAACTTCTAAAAACCTGGCGACTTGTCCAGGGTGTACACTGCCTCTCACCCATAGTCAGGTGGGATAGGCTCCAGATTGCCTGCGATCCTGTAGGACAGGATAAGTGGCTACAGATAATAAATGGATGGATGGAAATACAGTGGGGCAAAAAAGTATTTAGTCAGCCACCAATTGTGCAAGTTCTCCCACTTAAAAAGATGAGAGAGGCCTGTAATTTTCATCATAGGTACACTTCAACTATGAGAGACAGAATGGGGGGAAAGAATCCAGGAAATCACATTGTAGGATTTTTAATGAATTAATTGGTAAATTCCTCGGTAAAATAAGTATTTGGTCACCTACAAACAAGCAAGATTTCTGGCTCTCACAGACCTGTAACAACTTCTTTAAGAGGCTCCTCTGTCCTCCACTTGTTACCTGTATTAATGGCACCTGTTTGAACTCGTTATCAGTATAAAAGACACCTGTCCACAACCTCAAACAGTCACACTCCAAACTCCACTATGGCCAAGACCAAAGAGCTGTCAAAGGACACCAGAAACAAAATTGTAGACCTGCACCAGGCTGGGAAGACTGAATCTACAATAGATAAGCAGCTTGGTGTGAAGAAATCAACTGTGGGAGCAATTATTAGAAAATGGAAGACATACAAGACCACTGATAATCTCCCTAGATCTGGGGCTCCACGCAAGATCTCACCCCATGGGGTCAAAATGATCACAAGAACGGTGAGCAAAAATCCCAGAACCACACAGGGGGACCTAGTGAATGACCTGCAGAGAGCTGGGACCAAAGTAACAAAGGCTACCATCAGTAACACACTACGCCGACAGGGACTCAAATCCTGCAGCGCCAGACGTGTCCCCCTGCTTAAGCCAGTACGTGTCCAGGCCCATCTGAAGTTTGCTAGAGAGCATTTGGATGATCCAGAAGAGGACTGGGAAAATGTCATATGGTCAGATGAAACCAAAATAGAACTTTTTGGTAAAAACTCAACTTGTTGTGTTTGGAGGAGAAAGAATGCTGAGTTGCATCCAAAGAACACCATACCTACTGTGAAGCATGGGGGTGGAAACATCATGCTTTGTGGCTGTTTTTCTGCAAAGGGACCAGGACGACTGATCCGTGTAAAGGAAAGAATGAATGGGGCCATGCATCGTGAGATTTTGAGTGAAAACCTCATTCCATCAGCAAGGGCATTGAAGATGAAACATGGCTGGGTCTTTCAGCATGACAATGATCCCAAACACACCGCCCGGGCAACGAAGGAGTGGCTTCTTAAGAAGCCTTTCAAGGTCCTGGAGTGGCCTAGCCAGTCTCCAGATCTCAACCCCATAGAAAATCTTTGGAGGGAGTTGAAAGTCCGTGTTGCCCAGTGACAGCCCCAAAACATCACTGCTCTAGAGGAGATCTGCATGGAGGAATGGGCCAAAATACCAGCAACAGTGTGTGAAAACCTTGTGAAGACTTACAGAAAACGTTTGACCTCTGTCATTGCCAACAAAGTGTATATAACAAAGTATTGAGATGAACTTTTGTTATTGACCAAATACTTATTTTCCACCATAATTTGCAAATAAATTCTTTAAAAATCAGACAATGTGATTTTCTGGATTTTTTTTTTCTCATTTTGTCTCTCATAGTTGAGGTATACCTATGATGAAAATTACAGGCCTCTCTCATCTTTTTAAGTGGGAGAACTTGCACAATTGGTGACTGACTAAATACTTTTTTGCCCCACTGTATATATAATTTTATGCAGTTCTCCCTTGATAGCAGCACAATGCATCAAATCACGCAGATAATCAAGAGAGCTTCAGTTAATGTTCACTTCAAACATCAGAATGGGAAAAATTGTGATCTCAAAGTGTGACTTTCACTGTGGTATGGGTGTTGGTTTGAGCCAGATGGACTCACCTTGTTGATAAGAGAGGTCAGAGGAAAATGGCCAAATTGGTTCAAGCTGCTAGGAAGGATACAGTAACTCATATAATCACTCTTTTCAACTGTGGTGAGCAGAAAAGCATCTCAGCATGCAACAGCAGAAGACCACATTGGGTTCCACTCCTGCAGCCAAGAAAAGGAAGCTTAGAGTCAAGAAGTTGTTCCTATTAAAGTGGACAGTGAGGGTATGTCAGAAACCTTAAAGTTTAATGTAACAGCTTTACCCTGAGTATTATACAGCATTGACATTTGAGACTCCTTCCATAAATGTTAAATAAAAGTCTAATTCCTGAAAACGTCCTTTCAAACATTACACACATTTTAAAGCCATTTATGTCCCATGTGAACAAGCTGTTATTATAGAGATAACATACAGTACCAGTCAAAAGTTTGGACACGCCTTCTTCTTATTCATTAAAAGTCACTTCATGTTTTAAAGTAATGATGGATGTCGTTTCTCTTTCCTTAGTTGAGCAGTTCTTGACATAATACTGTATGGATGACTACAGTTGTGAACGAAATCGGGCTATTTTATTGTTTGTATGTTTATTATTTTCTATTTACTGTTTGATCTCAAACACATTAAGAAGGCAAGAAACTCATCCACTAATTACCTTTTGTCAAGGTACACCTGTTAATTGAAAAGCATTCCAGGTGACTACCTCATGAAGCTGATTAAGGTAATGCCAGTACTGTGCAAAGTGTCCTCAATGTAAATGCTAGATACTTTGAAGAATCTAAAATATAAAACATTTTTTGTTTGTTCACACTTTTTTATTTACCACAGAATTCCATATATGGCCAGATGTTATTTCATAGTTTTGATGTCTTCAGTCTTGTTCTACAATGTAGGAAATAGTCACAATATAGAAAAGCATATGAATGAGTAGAGTGGGGTGCACAAACTTTTGACTGGTACTGTATAAGGACAAGAACATTAATATAAACCTGTAATTTGCATCACACTCATTTTCCTTGCCTTCTTCAATTGTCAAGTGTTTTGTGTGTGGGTTGTTGTTTGTTTCTGAGGGTCTGTTTAACCACAAACTGCGTTACATAATGTCAAGTCCCTGAGGAACGCAGGCTCCATATCGTCTGTCTGAGGGACTCGAAAACAATATAGACACTTCTCAGAGAACTAGGCAAGTAAATATTTCCTAATTGTAGTCTTTGCATCTTCCTCAAATTGATCGTTAATTACATTCTGACACATGGCGGAAGGTAAATGGTGAACCTTTACATCGTGTTTAAAACCTGTGAGTCTCAGCGGCAGCTGCTGTGCTTCACCATTGGAAAAAAAAAATATGGGAGAATCATGACGTTCCAGGAAGCTGATTGGTGTAAAATGATATGAATCGATATGACATAAATAGCCGGGAGGTGAGTTCCTGACTCATCCATTTCTCAGAACTGTATAATGAATAGAGTCATTGACAATGATGTCTGTGATTGTGTTCCAGTGGTCTCTCTGTGAATGTGCTTTGTGTAGGAGTCGGCTACGTTCCCCGGAGCCAAGCACTTAATTTCCACACAAATTTCTTTCTCTCACGTTCTGAGCTCAGTCATTGGAGGTGATGACTGAGGTGGTTCTGAAGGCCACTTTGTGGGCGGGTCCCTTCCATAAAAATTGCTAAACATTAAAAAAAAAAACGGAATTCTGAAACATGAGAAGTGTAGCTTTGAGATATCCAGAGTTTAATGTTTGAGACGAGAGGGAACAATATGCTTTATTTGAAAAGTGTAACTTTTTAGTGAAGATTTAAGACTCAAATGTTTTCTGAAAAGATTCTTCTCTGTTTTTAGTTCTTACTTTATTATAATGATAGAAATAATAAAGTAGCAAACAGCATACATAAACACTCAATTCAGTACTTTTTAACATTACTGTAACGCGGCTGTGACAGACCAGATGCTCACAGATTATAAATGAACTCAGGATTTTAATGAGAACAGGGTAATCAAAAACAAAGTACAAAAGCCAGGCCAGGTCAATAACGAGAGATCCAAAACAGTAACAAGGGCTAGACAAATTGTGATCAGAAAACAGGCAATCGTTGAAGAACCGGGAATCAGAAGATATGGGCAATCTAAACACAAGGGCTAGGCAAATCGTAATCAGAAAACAGGCAAAGATTGAGAAACCGGGAATCAAGAGAAACAGGCAGTCAAAACACAAGGGCGAGGCTAAGCGGGAAAAACCGGAAGGCAAAAAGAGTCATATACAAAGAAACAATCAGTACAAGAACGCTCAGTAGGCTTACGGGAAGACTCCTGAGTGTTCCTAGGCCAGGAACACTCTTGAGTGAGGAGGCTTACGGGAAGACTTCTGAGTGTTCCTAGGCCGGGAACACTCCTGAGCAAACTATCAGAACTGCCGCAGTGCTGGACAGAGGGCCGTCGCCACAGATGACCTCTGGAACCACCGTTGCGCAGACTGCTGGGAGGGCTGGACACACGGCGCCTGGGATGGCCCCTAGGCCGAAGCACGGGCTTCTCTGGATGATGGTGATGGAACTCCTCCACCAACCCTGGATCCAGGACATCTCATGCAGGAACCCAGCTGTGCTCCCTGGGCCCATAGCCCTCCCAGTCCACTAGGTACTGCAGAGTCCCTCCACTCCTTCTGGAGTCCAGCAACTGGTGGACAGCATGCACCGGGGTGCCTTCCACGTACACCGGAGGTGAGGGCACGACATCGGGTGTGGCCTTGTCCAATGGACCTGAGATAACAGGTTTCAAGAGAGATACATGAAACGAATTGGAAACACAGTAATGCACCAGCAGATCTAATTTGTAAGTAACCTCATTAATTCTCTGGAGAATCTTAAATGGACCAATGTATTTGGGCAATAATTTTCTACTTCCCTCAGGAAACCTGAAGTCCCGGGTCGACAGCCACACTCGGTCTCCAGGGAGGTAGGTGTGTCACCTCTATGACGATCCACCAGCCTCTTGTGTCAGCAGAGGATGTTCTTGATCTGCTGGTGGGTCTTTTCCCAGACCTGATCGTGCTGTTGCATCCAACTGTCAATGGCTGGGCTGTCAGAGGGCATGGCAGACCATGGCATTAAGGGGGGTTGGTAACCCAGCATACATTGAAAAGGGGCTAACCCCATAGCAGAGCTAGTTCACAAATTTTGTGCCATTTCTGCCCAGGGCAAATATTTTGATCAGTCGGCTTGATTATCGTGACAATTCATTCTCAAAAACTTTCCCAGTTCTTGGTTGACTCTTTTACATTGACCATTAGACTGGGGATGGTAACTGGAGGTGAGACTTACATTAACTCCCAGTCTCTCAAAGAATGCTGACCATACATGAGAGGTGAATTGAGGCCCTTGATCTGATACTATATCCTCAGGAATACCAAATATATGGAACACATAGTTAAAAAGGGCTTCAGCTGTCTGAAAGGCTGTAGGCAGGCTAACGAAGGGGATAAATCTAACTCTTCATGAGAACCTATCAACAATGGTCAGAATGACGTGTAGTTCTGTGAGGGGGGCAAGTCAGTAACAAAGTCTACTGCTACCTGTGACCATGGACGAGAAGGGATAGGCATGAGTTTACTGGCAGGGAGAGTTTTGGGTGTTTTGCACTTGGAACAGATGGTGCACAAGGAGACAAATCTATGGATATCTGACAGCATGTTCTCCCACCAATATCTGCCAGACAATAACTGGTGTGTACGTGTCTCTCCTGGGTGGCCAGAAGTCAAAGAGGAGTGGGCCCAAGTAATTAATTTGTCCCTGCATTGAATAGGCACATACTTCCTTCCTACAGGGCAATATTCAGAGGCAGGAGTGATGGATAATTCCTAGTTGATCACTTCGTCTATCCCCCATCTAATAGGGGCGACCACAACTGACAGGGGTAGTACATTAACAACCTCAGGAGAGGAGTTGGGACTGGGATATATATGAGAAAGGGCATATGCGTTAGTATTATGGGAACTGGAATGATAAGTAATGGAAAAATTTAACTGAGAGAAAAATAAGGACCACCGCGCCTGATGGGGGTTGAGCTGTTTAGTTGACCATAAGTATTCAAGGTTTTTATGATCTGTTAAAACTAGGAAGGGATGCGTAGCTCCTTCTAGCCAATGGCACCATTCTTCAAAAGCTAGTTTCATGGCCAGCAATTCTCTATCTCCTGTACCATAATTGCATTCAGCAGGGGTCAGTTTATGGGAGTAGAAGGCTATCGGATGCAGTTTACAGGGATCACCTACACGCTTGGACAGCACAGCTCCAGTGCCTACCTCAGAGGTGTCCACCTCTACCACGAAAGGCTGAGTGGGATTGGGATGCTTCAGAATGGGGGCTGAGATGAAGGCTACCTTGAGGGACTCGAACACCCGGGGGTTCCATGAGAGTTTTTTGGCATTTCCCTTCAATAAGGTGGTAAGGGGGACTGCTATGCTACTGAAATTGTGAATGAAATGGCGATAGAAGTTAGCAAACCCAATAAATCGCTGGAGTTCCTTTATGGAAGTAGGGACGGGCCAGTTAGCTATGGCTTCTACTTTCTTATCGTCCATAACAACACCCACTGTACTGATGACGTAGCCTAGGAATGAAGTAGAAGGGAGATGAAATTCATACTTTTCCCCTTTAACATACAGCTGATTTTCAAGCAGACATGTAAGGACAGAACAAACATGTCAAATGTGAGTTTCGAGATTGAAGGAATAAATCAAGATGTGGTCAGTGTAGGGAATAACATATTGGTCAAGCATATCCCTGAGGACATAATTTATGAATGCTTGGAATACAGATGGGGCATTACGCAACCCAAAGGGCATTACTAAGTACTCATAGTGTCCCTAGTGGTAAGAAATGCAGTTTTCCATTCATCACCTTCCTTTATGCAGACTAAATTGTATGCGCTTCTTAAGTTGAATTTTGTGAATATCGTTGCTCCACGAAGTTGTTCTAGCGCTACGAGAACTAAAGGCAATGGGTAAGAATAGGGTTTAGTGATTTGGTTAAGCCCACGATAATCAATGCAGGACCTAAGTCCCCCATCCTTCTTGTTGACAAAAAAGAACCCTGCAGCTGTGGGAGATGTAGAAGGACGGTTGAAACCCTGTTCTAAAGCCTCCTGAACATACTCTTCCATTGCTTTCTCCTCCACTTGAGTGAGTGGATAAATCCTAGATTTAGGTGGAAGAGCATCATCTCTCAACTCAATGGAACAGTCATATTCTCTGTGAGGAGGAAGTTTGGTAGCACTTTTCTTGTTAAACACTTCTAACAGGTCATTGTATTTGGGGGGAACAGAGACTACAACATTGGCATTGGGGCTGGAGTTTTGTGTCTATGGATTTAACAGTCACATAGAATGTGACTGGCAGCTCTGCAATAGAGACACAACCTATCATGGAGATGTCTGTGCTTTTCTTCCGCAGACAAATGAAATGCAGCACACTGCATAGGTTCCGGGGATTCTGGATCCTCACGAGTCCGGGTCGCTGGTGGATACGAGCGGCGAGGGGTCACTCCAGCAGCTGGAACCATAGGAGATTTACGAGGACCTCTCCCGTGTTTCAGTTGGTCTAGGCAAATGGCCAATGAAATCAATTTTTCTAGTGAAAGACCGTCGTCCTTACAAGTCATTTCAGCTAGGATGTCAGAGTTCAGTCTGTCGCGAAATGTCACTAGTCATGCAGGCTCATTCCAATCACTCCCAGCTGCGAAAGTGCGAAATTCCAAAGCGTAATCGTAAACTGAGTGATTTACCCTGACGTAGTTGGGTGAGTAATTCCCCTTGAGAGTGACCCTCATTAGCATGATCGAAAACTGCTTTAAATTCCCTAACAAAGTGATCATAACTGTTGGATTGGACTGTGGGCCAAACTGCAGTAGCCCAATCGAACGCCTTGCTCGTAAGATGAGATATCATAAAAGAAATGCGAGCCTTGTCAGAGCTCGGACGGGAATTAGCAAAAAATATAAAGCATTGTAAAAAAAAAACTTTACACTAATTAGGCATGCCATCAAATTTATCTGGTTTACTGACAACAAATTAACTGGTAACAGCTGTGGAAGGAGCAGCTTGGCTGGAAACTGTAGGCAGGCTGGAGGAGCTGAGTCGTTGGAGTTGGGTGGTGATTTCTCTCATACTTTCCACAATTTGTACCAACTGTTTCTGCTGCTCACCTTGCTGTTGCATGAGAGTCTGACTGGACTGAGTCACGAAGTCGAAACGCTGGTGGTGTTGTCCAAGCATCTGTCCTTGGCTGCTAATCACTGCCTGTAGCTCCGTGTAACCCGCCATCTGCATGTTGGCACAGTATTATGTAACGCGGCTGTGACAGACCAGATGCTCGCGGATTACAAATGAACTCAGGATTTTAATGAGAACAGGGTAATCAAAAACAAAGTACAAAAGCCAGGCCAGGTCAATAATGAGAGATCCAAAACAGTAACAAGGGCAAGACAACTTGTGATCAGAAAACAGGCGATCATTGAAGAACCGGGAATCAGAAGATATGGGCAATCTAAACACAAGGGCTAGGCAAATCGTAATCAGAAAACAGGCAAAGATCAAGAAACCAGGAATCAAGAGAAGTGGGCAGTCAAAACACAAGGGCAAGGCTAAGTGGGAAAAAAACAGAAGGCAAAAAGAGTCATACACAAAAAACAAGCAGTACAAGAATGCTCAGTAGGCTTACAGGAAGTGAAGACAATACTGTGCAAAGAACAAAACAGACAAAGGGGTATAAATACAGACATAAACAAAAAGGTACAGGTGATGGCGGTCATAACTCAGGTGAACCGGTCCTATGGAGTGGTTCCGGATTGGCTGACGGAGTGCACGTTAGTGACTGGTGTGTGAGGGAGATTATGGGAAATGGAGTCCTGAGGGTTGAGGCCAACGGAGGGTGAGCCCGGAAGCATTACAATTACTAATCATCAAGATGCTCGCAAGTGACTAAAATGTGTTAATGAATATTAATGAATATGTGTATTAATGCACTCACTCTCATAAATTATAATTTCTTCAGTAACAGCTCATTCACATGGCATCTGTTGATCTGGTGAGGTTTTCTTAAAGGAAGGAGATATTTTGCTTAACATTTATGGAAGGAGTTTCCAGTGTCAGCATTTTGTAACAATGATTCCTGATTCCTCGGGCCAAGTACACCCAGAACTCTTTAAAACACTCTGCGACACAGCTGACACCATTTCAATGTATCTTTGGATGTCAACCACCACTCTTCCCCTGGGACGAATCCCCAACACAAATCATAGCAGTGGATTCCTGGTTTAAGAAGAGTGAGCAGGTGTGGGAGGAGGTCCACCAGAGTCTGGAGCAGGTCAACAGCAAGTACAAACAATATGCAGACAAACATTGAGGGGAAACTCCTGAGTATGCCCCAAGCAACCGAGTGTGGGTGTCCACTAGATACCTACAAGAGCCAGATACCTGCTGGAAGCTCCAAGCCCAATACATTGATCCATATAAAGTAATCCGCAAAGTTTCCGACAAGTTGGAACTCCCACCTCACTGCAGAATGGCTCCCACATTTCATGTGCCATGCCTGAAATCCGCCATCCAAAGCCCCTGAGCCAGTAACACACATCCAAGAACCTCCCCCTCCCTGGACCGAGAAGGAGACCCAATATATCAGGTACAAAAAGTCCTCAATTCTCGGTGCAGACAGGGGCAACTAGAATACTTAGTGGACTGGGAAGAGTATGGCTTTGAAGAACGCAGCTGGATAAACGCCTGAGACATCTTAGACCCAGTCCTCACCCAGGAATTCCACACTGAACACCCAGACAAGCCAGCTCCAAGAAAAAGAGACCATCCAAGAAAGGAGATCGCTCCCAGAGTGAACACCTCGCAGGGGGGGGCCTGTCAGTAATAGCACTGAAAACCAGAGTTCGGAGCAGCCTCCAAACATGGCCACTCCAGACTACAATTCCCAAGCACCATCACAGTGCCCCTCATCTCCGGAATTCTAGGAAGTACACCTGTTTCCCATTTCCCCGTAATCACTTCCCTATATAAGCCCAGTATTCACAAATGCTCACTGAGAAGTATTGTTCTGTGTCCCCCTGCCTTATCATACCGAGCCTTCTGACTTTCTGCCTGACTTCTAGTGCATTTGACTTTGTTTACATTTATTTCTGACTTCATTTACTTGCCTGCCCTTTGACATTCTGTTTACAAATTGACTGACCCTTGGCCGTCCCTGATTACATCTTCAGATTGCTGTTGTAGATTTGGTTACCAGTTTGTGACGCACCCGCTCTCCCCTTCGCTTGCATCCGTAAGTGCCTGAACCATGACACATCAGCTTTGTGGGTTTTTTTTGTTTGTTTGTTTGTTTGGGTTTTTTTTAACCTACAAGGCTCTAATATGCCGTCATGAGCTCCCACAGCATGTCATTATAACTATATACAAAAGTATGATGCCTTTTTCATTGATAAACATGGATTGCTGTGCTATAAGAAGCATATATTTTGAGCGAGTATTTTCCTACCACACACACACACACACACACACACACACACACGTTAATCTTAATCTTTGAATCGTTGGAGCTGGAGTGTGATGTGGCCCTTCCTTGTGTTCTGCGCATCCTCGTATCACTTGAGCTGCTTTGTGTTCTGTCATGACATTCCACAATCCAAATAAAAGAGAGTCATGTGTTGGGTTTGTACTGGGTTAAACTGGATTCGTTGACGCGGGTGTCACGGTGAGGCCTTTACATTACAGCAGTCGTGTGAATCCGGAGCTGGAGGAACTGCTAAATGTCACACGTTTTTCTGCTTGTAAAAAGGATGATTATTAATTCAAAGGTAGCTGCTGCAGATGGAAGGAGCAACTGACAGGAACCTGTAAGAGAGAGAGAGAGAGAGAGAGAATTCATTATCATGGCTTTGCCTCACACTGCTATTACTGAACCTTTTTTTTAAATAACAAGAACAAAACTTGATGTTCCTATTTGGACATTTTATTCCAAATCATATCTCCCTGCTTTTTGTATTTAAGGTGTTTTTTTTTTTTTTTAAATCAAATCATACCTTTTCCCTCTGTTCCTTTCACCCGAGCCACCGTAGTTTAATTATGCTCACTACAAAAAACACAATGTTCCAGAAAAAGTGTCCTTCATCTGCCGTGCAGCCAAAGTGCTTCTGACATCCGGTCCATGATCATGCAGTGTTCTGAGAGTGCAGATGAGAAATATTTCCTTCTTCTGATGACCTGTTTCATTTTCAGTGTGTCAGGGACAACAGGGGTGCGAATAATTGTCAATAAAGTCCAGTTGTACACCTGCATTCGCCGTTCTTCAGCCTCAGACTCTCCTTTATTGGATTAACCTCATGAGTATCATAGGGCAGGAACGCCACGTACAGTTACCTGCACCATCCATCATCATCTCATACACACACACACAGTCAGTCTGGACGTGTTACCGCAGCCTCTCGGCCCTCATCAACTGCATTTGTCTCAGTTACATCGCTGAATCCTAATCCCATTTTAGCTGCTGCTTTATGGAGATGAATTAGCATCATGCTAACATAGCAGATGTGCTTTTTATAACCAAACACACACACACACACACACACACACACACACACACACACACCTAAATGGTCTCAGTACAGTCCAGTTCCTCACCAAGGAACTCTTTCTTTCTTTCTTTCTTTCTTTCTTTCTTTGGTTGGTTTTTGTTTTTCAGTCAGTTTCTTTTCCAGATGTGTTCAGGCTCCAGATTTTGACCCCATGCTGAGAAGATGCTGGACTATGAAACAAAGAAAGTCTGTCTCATAATAATAATAATAAAAGTTTAATTTGGTGGCACGGTGGTGTAGTGGTTAGCGCTGTCGCCTCACAGCAAGAAGGTCCTGGGTTTGAGCCCCGGGGCCGGCGAGGGCCTTTCTGTGTGGAGTTTGCATGTTGTCCGCGTGGGTTTCCTCTGGGTGCTCCGGTTTCCCCCACAGTCCAAAGACATGCAGGTTAGGTTAACAGGTGACTCTAAATTGACCGTAGGTGTGAATGTGAGTGTGAATGGTTGTCTGTGTCTATGTGTCAGCCCTGTGATGACCTGGTGACTTGTCCAGGGTGTACCCCGCCTTTCGCCCGTAGTCAGCTGGGATAGGCTCCAGCTTGCCTGCGACCCTGTAGAAGGATAAAGCGGCTACAGATAATGAGATGAGAAGTTTAATTTTTACATTTATATAAATGTTAATATAAATAATGTAATAGTACAAAAATATAGGAACTTAGAAAATATTGTAGAAGAAATTTAGGAACTAGAGATTAGTCACAAAACCAATGAAAATATCAAGAAAAATATCTAAAGATATTTTAAAAGTGCATAAAAATTATTTGAGAAATGATAAAAATGAAAATAAATAAATAAATAAAGAGACAGGTTTAATAGCATAAGAGTAAACTGGTAGTAAAAACAGTTGAACAAAATCTGCATAAATAAATAAATAAATAAATTAATTAATTAATTAATTAATAAAAACATCCAAACAAACATATAAACAAACAAATAAATAAATTCATCTGTCTACAGTACTCATGTCCTCAACCTGAAGTTGTGTACAAATAAATTGTAAACAAACAAAATAAAATTAATAAACTGTAAACAAACAAACAAACGAAGTCAATTCCCTACATATAGATCGCAGCTCGAGTCTGAAGCTGTTCAGTAATTTTGCAAACCTATATACTGCCCTTGTGTTTCATTTGTTCGGTTGTTTGGTTGTTTGTTTTAGTAGGATGATGGATGATTAACATGTAATCACAGCTAGCTCTACTGCTCTTAGCATTGTAACAGGCAATGTGTGTGGTGTGAATGGTATGAAAGGCTGAAGCCCCACCCACACTGTCTCCTGGTGGTGGTGATGTTAGTGTTCTCTCTCTCTGGAAAAACTCCCATTTGTTACATTATTTCTCATAAAATGAAACACTGATCATAGAAATCCATAGTGTCAGAGGTGTGTGTATTCTTGGTTTCTTTTGCACTGAAAAAAAGAAGTTTTTATGTGTGATGAGGTGCGAGTGTGTGTTCTTTCAGACTGTGGAGGTGTTATGGTAAAACATTTCATTCTCCTGCTCCAGCAGCAGAAGAAGCCACAGCAGTGTGACTGTCACGTTGCATGAATGAGTGTGAAAGCGAGCAAACGTGCAGCAGGAGGGAAACGACTCGGTGCAGGTGTTTCTCTCCTTGGCCCGTTATTTCTATGAGTCTGCAGAGTGTCTTCACTTTCCATGATGTGATGGCTGTTTAGTGCTGTGTAATGGAACTTGCTTTGAGTGTTGATTAATGGCTACTGGGTTGTGTGTGTGTGTGTGTGTGTGTGTGTGTGTGTGTGTGTGAGAAAGAGAAATATATTACACGCTCCAGCTTCATTACTGCATTTAGCATATGGGCCATACCTCTGGAGATAATCACAGCTGGTGTCACCGAATCTAAAACTAATGGCACCCCTGATTTCTGCAGCTAAAGCACTCAGCTAATAATCAGTGCATGTGAGAAGATTGCGTAGGGCTGAGGGAGAGGCGGCTGGAGGTGGGACTGAGGAAACATGCTTTAATTAAAGGTTGAAGTTATTATTAAAGATCTGAAGATTTTTTGGGTGGGTTCTCTGTCAGGGATTCAGTGTGTGTATGGGGGGGTATTAAACAGGTTAAAAAGCAGAAGAAAAAAATAACTTTTGTTGCTATGTGTTTTTTTTTTTTTTTACTTTTCAGGGCATTACAATTCATTCATATTCATAAGGTATTTTATCTATCTATCTATCTGTCTGTCTATCTATCTATCTATCTATCTATCTATCTATCTATCTATCTATCTATCTATCTATCTATCTACAGTGTCTTGCAAAAGTATTCATCCCCCTTTGTATTTGTCCTGTTTTGTTGCATTACAAGTTGGAATTAAAATGGATTTTTGGAGGGTTATCACCATTTGATTTACACAACATGCCTACCACTTTAAAGGTGCCAATTGTTGTTTTATTGTGATACAAACAATAATTAAGATGAAAACAGAAATCTGGAGTGTGCATAGGTATTCACCCCCCAAAGACAATACTTTGTAGAGCCACCTTTTGCTGCAATTACAGCTGCAAGTCTCTTGGGGTATGTCTCTATTAGCTTAGCACGTCTAGCCACTGGGATTTTTGCCCATTCCTCAAAGCAAAATTGCTCCAACTCTTTCAAGTTAGATGAGTTGTGTTGGTGTACAGCAATCTTCAAGTTATGCCACAGATTCTCAATTGGATTGAGGTCTGGGCTTTGATTAGGCCATTCCAAGACATTTAAATGTTTCTCTTTAAACCACTCCAGTGTAGCTTTAGCAGTATGTTTAGGGTCATTGTCCTGCTGGAACATGAATCTTCGTCCCAGTCTCAAACCTCTGGCTGACTCAAACAGGTTTTCCTCCAGAATTGCCCTGTATTTAGTGCCATCCATCTTTCCTTCAGTCCTGACCAAATTTCCTGTCCCTGCAGATGAAAAATATCCCCACAGCATGGTGCTGCCACTACTATGTTTCACTGTAGGAATGGTGTTCTCAGGGTGTTGGGTTTACATCACACGCAGCATTTCCCATGATGACCAAAAAGATTAATTTTGGTCTCATTACACCAGAGAATCTTCTTCCATGTGTTTGGGAAGTCTGCCAAACGTGGGCAAACTCCAAACATGTTTTCTTAAGCGATGGCTTTTTTCTGGCCACTCTTCCCTAAAGTCCTGCTCTGTGGAGTATATGGCTTAAAGTGGTCCTATGGATAGATCCTCCCATCTCCTCTGTGGATCTTTGCAGCTCTTTCAGTGTTATTTTTGGTGTCTTTGTTGCATCTCTGATTAATGCCCTCCTTGCCCAGTCTGTGAGTTTTGGTGGGTGACCTTCTCTTGTCAGGTGTGGCAGCAGGGGCGTGGCCAAGCATCAGTTTGTGAATGAAGGGGGGGGGGGTCAGGGAAGGTGAGTGGCCCAGTCATTACATCTGTTGTCAATTTATGTGTGTGTGTGTCTGTGTGTGTGTGTGTCTGTGTGTGTTTGTTGCAGTAATGGTGGAGCATAAAAGGAGGGCGGAGAGCAGAGAAGAGAGCCCTGGGACCAGAATACGACTCTGTGTGTGTGTGTGTGTCCTAGAGTTGCGCAAGTGAAGCTGAAAAGCTTAAATAAACGTGTGTTTGAACATTATCTCCCACCTGGCATACTTCTGTACTTCACCCAGATCAGGGCAATTGTTACAGTGGTGCCGAAACCCAGGAGTACCGAAGGGAGCCAGTCTCATGGAGTCCTCACCGTTCAAGGACCTCATCCATTCCCTCGCTACCGCTCAGCAGAACCAGCATCAAGCGCTGTCCTCCCTCCAGAAGGAGCAGGAACAATGCTTTGAAGCCTTGGTGCTGGCCCAGCAGGAAGATCACCAGGTGTTCTGGCACCTGCTCATGTCGACAGGGTCCTCAACCGCCACCACAGCGGACCCTCCCCACCTCACCCTTACAAAGATGGGCCTACATGACGATCCGGAAGCCTTCCTAGCACTCTTTGAGCAAGCGGCCAAAGAGTGGGGGTGGCCAGTTGAGCAGTACACAGCACACCTACTTCCACTGTTGACTGGTGAGACACAGCTTGCCGTGCAGCAGCTCCCCGCCAACAGCCAGCTTATATATGCCGACTTGAAGTGAGCTGTCCTACAGCATGTTGGCCGCTCCCCGGAACAACAGTGTCAGCGCTTCTGGACGCTGAAGTTGGAGGAGGTCGGTCGGCCATTCGCATTCGGCCAACAGCTCCGGGATGCTTGCCGGCGGTGGCTGAGGGCAGATGACTGTGATGCCAAGGGAATCATCGACCTGATGACACTGGAGCAGTTCATCACACGACTTCCGGGAGGAACGGCAGAGTGGGTCCAGTGTCATCGCGTTGCTGGAACAAGCCATCAAACTGGCAGAGGACCACCTGGCGGCGGTTCTGATGGCAGAAGGATGTGTCGCCTCTTCTCTTTTTTCTCTCCTTCCCCCTTCCTCTCTTCTTCCCTTCCGTGCCCGGCTCCCCCCCAGCCAGCCTGACGCACCCGTAGTGTCCTCCCATTTTTCCCTTCCCTGCCTGTGTCTTCTCCCCCTCAGGTGAGTGATGCCCATAACGCCAGTGCAGAGGGGAAGCCTGGGCCGGTGTGCTGGCGCTGTGGGGAGCTGGGACATCTTCAGAGTCAGTACTCTGTGATGGAGATGGGAGCGGTGGTCTGGATCCCTGATGCGCCAGAGAGTGCCCTCGATCGGTCCGGAGCATATCATATACCAGTAAGTGCAAGGGGATATGTATCACACATTGGTGGATTCCGGCTGTAGTCAGACCTCAGTCCACCAAAGCCTGGTGCAAGGTGAGGCATTGGGGAGAGCACAAGTGGTGAAGGTGCTATGTGTGCACGGGGGTGTTCACAACTACCCATTAGTATCCGTCCACATTCTATTTCAGGGAGAAAAGCATAGAATAAAGACAGCAGTTAATCCTTGTCTCACCCACTTGCTGATTTTGGGGACTGATTGGCCAGGGTTCAAATAATTGATGGAACACATAGTAAGAGGTGGGTCCTGCATTAGTATGTCACGGGAAGATCCCGGTGTGGTATTGACTGAGGAAGCTGTCACAGAGCTGGCTATGTCAGCACCGCATCAGGGTGATATGAGGAATGAGGAGCAGCTCGCCCCTCCTCCCTCTCTCAGGGATTCCCTTGAGGATTTCCCGTTAGAGCAATTGCGAGACTTGACTCTGCGTCATGCGTTTGACCAAGTGAGAATAATCAATGGTCAGACTCTCCAGCCAAGTGCGACACTGGCCTTCCCTTATTTTGCTATTATTAAGGATAGGTTGTACAGAGTGATGCAGGACACTCAAACTGGTGAACAAATAACCCAGTTGTTAATCCCAAAGAGCTGTAGGGAACTCGTATTCCATACAGCTCACTTTAATCCCATGGCCGGACACTTAGGGCAGGATAAAACACCAGCCCGAATAATGGCCCGGTTCTATTGGCCAGGGATTCGTGGGGATATCCGTCGGTGGTGTGCGGCGTGCTGCAAATGCAAATGAGTAAATCCCATGGCCACTCCAAAAGTACCTTTGTGCCTTCTCTGTCTAATCGAGACCCCTTTTGAGAGAATTGGTATGGATCTTGTCGGGCCATTAGATCGGTCAGCATGGGGATATTGCTTTATTTTAGTTCTGGTGGACTATACAATGCGATATCCAGAAGCGGTGCCTTTCTGCAATATATCAGCATGCAGTATTGCAGAAGCGCTCTTCTGTATAATCTCCTGGGTTGGGATTCTGAAAGAAATCCTGACAGACCAAGGCACTACATTTACGGGTATGTCACATACACTGTGCAAACTGTATTGATTATTGGGAATTAAGTCTGTCTGCACCAGTGTCTATCACCCACAAATGGATGGCTTAGTGGAACAGTTTAATCAGACACTCAAAAACTTAATTCGGAAATTTGTGAGGATGCACATAACTGGGTTAAATGGTTCAAGCCCCTGTTATTTGCAGTATGAGAGGTCCCAAAAGTCTCCACAGGTTTTTCATTGTTTGAGTTATTATATGGGCATCAGCTGTGTGGCATTTTGGGTGTG
The DNA here is from genome assembly GCF_027579695.1 of Neoarius graeffei. Lineage (NCBI taxonomy): Eukaryota > Metazoa > Chordata > Actinopteri > Siluriformes > Ariidae > Neoarius > Neoarius graeffei. The sequence continues at coordinate 67,819,732 of NC_083571.1, forward strand.
CTATGAGAAAGTTGGGAGGAGGGACCTTCACCGAGCAAGAATGAAATTCAATACATCCTCGCCCTGCGCGCAAAACTCCACACCCTCATGCACTTAACCCAAGAGAATTTACGGCAGGCACAAGAATGTCAAGTGTGGCTGTACGACAGGGACATGCGCCTCAGAGAGTTCACACTGGGAGACAAAGTGCTCATATTATTGCCCACGTCGAGCTCCAAATTAATCATCAAGTGGCAAAGGCCCTTCGAGGTCACACGGTGAGTCGGGGATGCCGACTATGAGGTGAGGCAAATGGATGGGGTGGGGCATTGCAAATTTACCACCTCAACCTGTTAAAACATTGGAACAAGGGGGTCCCCGTGGCATTGGAGTTGGTGGGTCCAGAGAAGGCGGAGCTGGGGCTGGAGGTAAAAAAAAACACAAACATCTCAAGCCACTCCAGTCCCTTGTGGAGACCAACTCACGGAGGTGGCCAAGTTGCAGAAGGAATTTTCCAATGTGTTCTCGCCCCTTCCCGGCCACACCCACCTCATAGAACACCACATTGAGATGCCCCCAAGGGGTGGTGGTGCGTAGCCAGCCTTACAGCTTGCCCGAACACACAAAAAAAAAAGCAGTTCAGGATGAACTCAAGGTCATGCTCGATATGGGCATAATCAAGGAGTCCCACAGTGACTGGAGCAGTCCGGTGGTCCTGGTTCCCAAGACTGATGGGTCAGTCTGGTTCTGTGTGGACTATAGAAAAGTCAGCACGGTGTATAAATTTGATGCCTACACTGGATCTAATGAAGGGATATTGGCAGATCCCCTTGATGCCTCTATTCTGAGAGAAAACAGCCTTTTCTACACCATTTGGGTTACACCAATTTGTCACGCTTCCTTTTGGGTTATTTGGGGCTCCCGTTACATTCCAGTGGCTCATGGACAAGATCCTCCGCCATCACTCCACCTACATGGCAGCATACCTCGACGACATCATTGTTTATAGCAATGATTGGCTGCAGCACTTGGAACACCTTAGGGCCATCCTAGAGTCACTGAGGCATGTGGGTTTTACAGCTAACCCGAAAAAGTGTGCAGTTGGGCAGGTGGAATTATGGTATCTGGGTTTCCACTTGGGTCATGGGCAGGTGTATCCCCAAATTAACAAGACTGCAGCAATTGCGGCCTGCCCAAGACCCAAAACCAAAAAGGAGGTGAGACAGTTCCTGGGGCTGGCTGGCTACTATCATAGGTTCATACCTAAGTATTTGGATGTAATCAGCTTGCTAACTGATCTCACTAAAAAGGGAGCACCAGATCCAGTCCAGTGGACAGAGCAGCACCAACAGGCTTTCACTAAAGTAAAAGCTGCATTGTGTGGGGGGCCACTTTTACACTCCCCTGACTTCTCTCTCCCCTTTGTTTTACAGACGGACACATCAGATAGAGGGGTGGGGGCTGTTTTGTCCCAGAAGGTGGAGGGTGAGGAGTGTCCTGTGCTGTATATAAGCCGCAAGCTCTCGATGTGGGAAAGCAGGTACAGCACCATCGAAAAGGAGTGTCTGACCATTAAGTGGGTGGTTCTTGCCTACGATACTACTTATTGGGATGCCCTTTCACCCTCTGTTCAGACCACACACCCCTCCAGTGGCTCCACCGCATGAAGGATGCCAATGCATGGATCACTGATTGGTATCTCTCCCTCCAGCCATTTAAATTCAAGGTGGTCCACAGGCTGGGGGTGCAGATGGTGGTGGCGGACTTACTGTCCCATTGGGGGGGTCTGCTGCAGGTCGGACGGCTCCCTGGCCTGAGTTGGATGGTGGGGGTATGTGGCAGCGGGGGCGTGGCCAAGCATCAGTTTGTGAATGGAGGGTGGGGTCAGGGAAGGTGAGTGGCCAAGACATTACACCTGTTGTCAATTAATGTGTGTGTTTGTTGCAGTGATGGTAGAGCATAAAAGAAGGGGTAGAGCAGAGAAGAGAGCCCTGGGACCAGAACACGACTGTGTGTGTGTGTACGTGCGTGTGTCCTAGAGTTGAGCAAGTGAAGCTGAAAAGCTTAAATAAATGTGTGTGAACATTATCTCCTGCCTGCCATAGTTCTGTACTCCACCCACATCAGGGCAATCGATACATCAGGTTTGTAGTGGTGCCATATTCTTTCCATTTTGCTATAATGGATTTAATGGTGCTCTGTGGGATATTCAAAGTTTGGGATATTTTTTATAAGCTATACTTCTCCACAACTTTGTCTCTGACCTGTTTGGAGTGCTCCTTGGTTTTCACATTACTTGCTTAGTAGTGTTGCAGAGTCAGGGTCCTTCCAGAAAAAGTTGGTTTGTACAGACATCATGTGTCAGATCATGTGACACTTTGATTGCACACAGGTGGATCTTAATCAACTAATTATGTGACTTATGAAGTGAATTGGTTGGACCAGCTCTTTTTTAGGGGTTTCATACGAAAGGGGGTGAATACCTATGCACACTCCAGATTTCTGTTTTTTCATCTTAAAGCTCATAGGCAACGGTTTTAATTTTATGCACATTTGAAACTTTATATGTTAAAAAACCCTCTGTAATTTTCTTCTGGTCTCAAGAAGTATTGTTAATAAGTCATAATTAAAATAAGTTAGTGTGGATTGCGGTGAATTTCTGTTCGGCTATTTTCGTGACCACTCGGCGCGTGACATCATTTAAGTCAAACAAACCACTTGAGTTGAGTCCACTTCCATTTACTTACATTGCCGTTTGGCTTGAGCGCAGACGTGCATTCAGGAATTTCCAAAGAAAAACCATGCCTTATTGTTGTGCAGTGAACTGTAACAACGGGACCGGTTCAGGAAGAAATTTTTACCTTTTTCTGAGAGAGAAGAAGAGGTGGAGCGAGTGGGTTGGCTTTTTCTGAAAGAGGAGAAGAGGCAGAGTGAGAGGATTGGCTTTTTCCGAAAAAGGAGAAGAGGCGGAGCAAGTGGGTTGGCTTTTTCCAGAAGAGGAGACAAGGCGGAGAGAGTGGATTGTGTGCGTGAAGCCAGAGGGTCATCTTTTTCCAGAAGAGAAGAAGAGACAGAGAGAGTGGATTGTGTGCATGAAGCAAAATCAAGTAGTCAAAGAAGAAACGGAGCAGCAACGCTCAAGCAAAAAGGAGAAGATTGGAGGTAAACATTTTTACTTTTGCTTGCAATTGACAAGTCAAGAATCCTGAGGGATCCTGTACAATCATTGTGGAAATGAGACAAAGGGATATTTCCTCACTCAGAGTAGGCTATAAATAGTACAATGCCGTGGATGGCAGGCTAATGTGTCCTACCAGCACACTGCCAAGTAATCGTTCCCTATATCCACTAGGGAGGGCGGTTTAATTATTCTTCAAAAGGGATCTTATTTAGTATTATGACAAAAGTAAGAATTTATCATAACTACCAGGATAAATCATTTGGGCACTAGTCTTGTTGAGGTCCGGGGTCACCGCGACCAGAGTCGGCCGAGTTGCTGTCCAATTCTGAGGCCGCACGGTCAAACCAGTGAGCCACATTCATTGGCCATAGGTTCATACATATATGGTTTCACCTCTCGATATTCAATTTGGAGAGTTTCTACTTCAAAATCGCTATCGCTTTCAGACATTTTACACAACCTCTCACAACCAAAGTCTGTACACGTGTGCTCGGTTTGCAAGTAAACACAGAGCTGCTCCCAGTCTGTTTGGCTTAAATGACGTCACGATGACTGTCCCCTGGCGGCGAAAGTGTGCATAGGTGAAATGTAAACAAACCTTCAGAAATTGGGCAAAACGTCATATTTTAACCGTTTTATTCAATATTAGGGTGCAAATTAGACACTAGGAAAATTTAATTTGCTTTTTGGGTCGTTCCTCTAGACAAAGTTGATATTCTACGTTTCACCTCCGACCATTGCCTATGACCATTAATTATTGTTTGTGTCACAATAAAACAACAATTTTCAACTTTAAAGTGGTAGTCATGTTGTATAATGAAGGGAAAGATGGCGCCAGTGTGTGTGGCTGGCCATCTGCTGCTCCTGCAATGTTTGGTGTTTTTATTGTTTTTAACCATCGGCACTCAACAGATCGAGTCTCTGCTGGTGTATGATCGCCAGTCGCTCTTGATTATCCAACAAAATGTCAGTGATTTCGGTCCGTTTGCTCACAGTGGACACAATACCTTGCCCCCGTTCCTGGTGGGGATTCCGCCTCACCTGTGCCGGGCCTCGGCCTTACCTTTTCGGCGGAAGCTTCCACGTCGCCACGGCAGACGCGGCGGTCGGCTGGTGAAGCTGAAACTTCATCTGGCACGCTCTTCGTCCACTTTCTGGACAGGACATGGGTTATTCCCTCCTTCTGCGGTGCCCCGGTGCTTCCTGGACCCAATCGACGCCTGCCTGGTACCTGTTGCCAGCGTTTTTGATGGACTCCAGCCCTGACGCCACTGCCCTCTTCGGCTGTCTCAGTGCAGGGTAAACCACCGGCTCCTGAGGACGCTGCCCCGGGCTCCTCGATCCACCGGACCACAGGCTCCAGCTCTCACCAGGATTGGCTTGGTAAACACTAGATCCCTGGCGAACAAAACTTTCCTCCTGAGGGATTTCTTCAGCTCCCATGACCTGGATTTCCTCTGTGTGACAGAGACCTGGATTGGTGCCGGTGAGTGCAGCGCTCTGGTCGAACTTTTACCCGCTGACTGTTTTTACTTCAACTCCCCTCGGATGTCGGGTCGTGGAGGGGGAACGGCAACAGTTTATAAAAAGGATTTTAAATGTAAACAGCGCACTGTCTCATCCCCATCCTCCAGCTTTGAGGTGACTTTATTTGAGGTGGGTCGTTCCGACCCGGTGCTGTGCGCCGTCATCTACCGACCCCCCAAATACAACAAGGACTTTGTGAATGACTTTTCTGCTCTTCTGGCTGAAATTATGCCTAAGTATAACCGTGCCCTTTTTCTTGGGGACTTTAATATTCACGTGTGTTGTCCTGAAAAGCTGTTGGCGAAGGAGTTTTTAGGCCTTATTGAGTCATTTAATTTGGTGCAGTGTGTGTCTGGTCCCACACATGAACAAGGACACACATTAGATCTTGTCCTCTCTTATGGTCTGTCTGTGTGTAACTTGGAGATCTGTGACAGCATGATTTCTGAACATATGCCTGTGTTGTTTGAAGTTGCCTTTTCCAGTGCTGAGGTTAAAACTGGTGCTCCTGTTCAGAAACGTCGGATTGTTAACTCTTGTACTGCTGGTCAGTTCTCTGTTGCTTTTGATCAGCTCTGTGACCGTCCTGCCTCTGTTAACACAGAGGAGCTCAGCTCCTGGTTTCATTCCTCCTGCCGTACCATACTGGACTCTGTGGCTCCAATAAAAACTGTGCAGTCCAAAACTAAATCTGAGCCATGGTTCAATGAGGAAACTCGCTCGGCTAGGCGGGAGTGCTGAAAAGCTGAGCAAAAGTGGAATAAGGACAGGCTGGAGGTTTCCTTCCAAATTCTAAAAAGCTGCTGGCGATGCTACCAGAACACCGTTAAGGAGATCAAAAGACAATACCTGTCAAATATCATTGAGTCCAATCGCCAAAACCCATGAGTGCTATTTAAGACCATTGACACTGTTCTTAATGCCCCACAGCCTGTCAGCGTGGAGGCATCTCCTGAAATGTGCAATAGCTTCCTCCACTTCTTTATTGATAAGGTTGCTACTGCTAGGGCTCTCATCTCAGCTCCTGCATCGGACCCCTCGGACTCTGCTCCTTGTTCTGTAGCTCTTGATAAGTTTGAGCCTGTGTCTCTGTCATTTTTAGAAGATCTGGTCGGCCATATTAAGCCTTCAGGTTCTCCCTGTGACGCTGTCTCTCCTCATCTCTTTAAAGAGGTTTTTCCTAGTATAGGGCAGTCAGTCCTGGCTATCATAAACAGCAGTCTGTCTTCTGGTGTTGTCCCCCTGAGTTTTAAACATGCAGTGGTGCAACCACTACTTAAGAAACCTGGCCTTGATCGTAGTGTGCTGGCCAATTTCAGACCCATCTCTAAGCTGCCTTTTATTTCAAAAATTTTGGAGAAAGTTGTTCATGCTCAGTTGAAGTCATTTTTAGACGAGCATGGTGTCCTGGAGGTCTTTCAGTCCAGTTTTAAAACTCTGCATAGTACAGAGTCAGCTCTATTAAGGGTTTTTAATGACATCCTCATGGCTAATGACTCTGGTGACCATCTAATTCTTGTTCTGTTGGACCTAAATGCGGCCTTTGACACTGTGGACCACAACACCTTAGTGGCTCGGTTACACCACCTCGTGGGTATTCATGGTACTGCTCTGGAATGGTTAAAAGGATAGTTTGGGATTTTTGACATGAATCTGTATGGCATCCCCATCAATAGTGTCGTGCAAACACACTGACTTACCCCTGACAGCATCCTGTGAGTCCAGTTCTTGTCCAGTTTTGGTCCAGACGAAAGTAGTCCGGCAAGTTTGTTGGGGTCACGAAAGTAAAACGTTTTTTGTCTCAAAACAGTATGTGTTCAAAAGAGTGATATATTTGCATCACAAAACCGTTGTCAAATAAAAAGTCAGACCTCGAAATCGCTTGGCACTATTTTCTCTCCCTTGGTATCACTGCGCGCTGCCGCCAGGTGACAGCCACGGCTGTTTCATTCATTGTTTACTAGTGATGGGAATTTCGGCTCTTTTTCGGGAGCCGGCTCTTTTGGCTCTTCTTACTATAAGGAGCCGGCTCTTTCGGCTCCTGAGATTTTATTTTTGATTTAAAGGAATACGCCACCCCCAGATGAAATTGAGTCAGTCCCTGCAGTCCCTAGAGTTGGATGAGTGAGCCAAAGCGTTTTGTAGCCGACCCAGCCATTGTCCTGATCTATAAACGCCCCGGTTAGCTTAGCTTAGCGTAGTCACTGTAATCAGGCGTGTCCAGCTAGCATTGTCGTTACAAAAGTGAATTAAATAACTCAAGATTGTTTATAATTATTTCTCATGACTTGTACAGTCACATCGAGTACACATATCAATGCAAATTAACACGAAGGGATTTACTAGACCAATTTATATCTGGAACTATTTTCAGCCACAGCACAGGCAAAGCACCGCTGCAGGCGCAGCGCCTGAAAACGGGTGCGCAGCGCCTGAAAACGGGTGCGCAGCGCCTGAAAACCCGTTTTCGGCGCTGTGCGGTGTCTTTGCGCCGTCCTTTTCCTACCTATTCCTTTAATTGCTGCAATTAACTAGTTAATTCTGATTCTATTTCTCCTCTGTTATAATCTGTCCTGCTTTTGAAAAGATCCTCTCTGGGGGGACAGATGCTGCCACTATACACATCCTCCGTGCCATCACGTGTGTAAGCCGTGGATAGAGTGCAGCCTTGGTCTCCCACCAGCTTAGTGGGTCTGCGTTTCGCTGTCACCTGGCGGCAGCGCGCAGTGATAAGAAGGGAGAGAAAATAGTGCCAAGCGATTTCGAGGTCTGACTTTTTATTTGACAACGGTTTTGTGATGCAAATATATCACTCTTTTGAACACATACTGTTTTGAGACGAAAAACGTTTTACTTTCGTGACCCCAACAAACTTGCCGGACTACTTTCGTCTGGACCAAAACTGGACAAGAACTGGACTCACAGGATGCTGTCAGGGGTAAGTCAGTGTGTTTGCACGACACTATTGATGGGGATGCCATACAGATTCATGTCAAAAATCCCGAACTATCCCTTTAAAATCATATCTGGCTGACAGAAGCATGAGTGTAAGCCTTGGAAATTTGGAGTCCAGCTCTGCTCCACTGTTGTATGGGGTTCCACAGGGGTCCATTTTAGGGCCGCTGCTTTTTTCTTTGTATTTATTGCCCCTGGGCTCCATCCTGAGAAAGCATAGCATCTCCTTTCATTGTTATGCAGACGATAGTCAGATATATGTGCCACTGAAGAAAAAAAATGCTTTCTGCCTCACACCACTTCTGTCATGTCTCAAAGACATCAAGGCCTGGATGGCCTTGAACTTTTTAAATTTTAATGAAAATAAAACAGAAGTGATGGTGTTTGGCCCCAGCGGCTCTTGTGAACCCTCGCCTGTTGATTTGGGCCCTTTGGCAGACTGTGTAAAGCCAACAGTCACAAACTTGGGTTTTAAGATGGACAGTGATTTTAAATTGGATCGGCAAATTAGTTCCGTAGTGAAGTCCAGCTTATTTCAAATTAGGCAGCTGGCAAAGGTGAAGCCTTTCCTTGCACAAACGCACTTTGAGACAGTAATCCATGCCTTCATAACATCTCGGCTGGATTACTGTAATGCACTTTATTTTGGAGTCAGCCAGTCCTCCCTCGCACGTCTCCAGCTGGTGCAAAATGCAGCCGCTCGCCTCCTAACTGGAGCACATAAGAGGGAGCACATAACTCCCATCCTGGCCTCCCCCCACTGGCTGTCTGTGCACTTTAGAGTCCATTTTAAGATTCTTTTATTTGTTTTTAAGTCTTTAAATGGTCTCGCCCCCCCTTACCTCTCTGAGCTCCTTCAACCTTACGCTCCTGCTCGGTGCCTCAGGTCAGCTGATCTGCTGCTCCTGGAAGTACCGAGGTCCAAACAGAAGCTCAGAGGGGACAGAGCTTTCTCCATTGCTGCTCCAAAATTATGGAACGAGCTACCATTGCACATTAGGCAAGCCTCCTCACTGTCCATTTTTAAAACCAGTCTTAAAACCCATTTTTACTCCTTGGCTTTTAACTCCATATGAGACTCTGCTCTTGTTTTAGTGTTTTATGGTTTGCTTTTATTTATTGTTTTATTGTTTCTAATTGTTTTTAAAAAAACAACGAAACAACTGTTCTACTGTCTGTTTTATTTATTTCATTGCTTTTAATTGTTTTATGTCTTTATGTACAGCACCTTGTTTTCAACTATGGTTGTTTTAAAGTGCTATATAAATAAAGTTGAGTTGAGTATAAATCAAATGGTGCTAACCCCCCACAAATCCATTTTAATTCCAGCTTGTAATGCAACAAAACATGATGAACACCAAGGGGGATCAATACTTTTGCAAGACAATGTATCTATCTGTTTATTTATTTATTTATTGAATAATACATTTATGGGCTGAGGTGCCCTTGAGCAAGGTACCTGACCCCTAACTGCTCCCCGGGCGCTCTGGTGGGGCTGCCCACTGCTCTGAGGCCAAGTTTACATTAGACCGTATTTGTCTCGTTTTCTTCGCGGATGCACTGTCCGTTTACATTAAACCGCCTGGAAATGCCGGGAAACGGGAATCCGCCAGGGTCCACGTATTCAATCCAGATCGTGTCAGCTCCGGTGCTGTGTAAACATTGAGAATACGCGGATACGCTGTGCTGAGCTCTAGCTGGCGTCGTCATTGGACAACGTCACTGTCACATCCACCTTCCTGATTCACTGGCGTTGGTTATGTGACGCGACTGCTGAAAAATGGCGCGGACTTCCGCCTTGTATCACCTTTCATTAAAGAGTATAAAAGTATGAAAATACTGCAAATACTGATGCAAATACTGCCCATTGTGTAGTTATGATTGTCTTTAGGCTTGCCATCCTTCCACTTGCAAGTGGTAAGTGATATGCGCTGGGATCACACACACAGCGGCTCAGTCCCAAATCAGTGCTTGTGCACTTCACTCGCGCGCTCTGTGAGCTGCACAGGGCCGGAGTGCGCACCCTCCAGAGGGCACTCGCTGTTCAGGGCGGAGTGATTTGGAGCGCAGGATGCCTGCGGAGCCGAGTGTATCCGTGTATTGGTGTTGCTGTGTGCACACAAATCGTGTATTGGTGTTGCTGTGTGCACGCTAATCGTTTTAAAAACGTTAATCTGATGAGCCACTGATACGGTCTAATGTAAACCCCACCTGAGTGTGTGCGTGTGTTCACTGCTTCAGATGGGTTAAATGCAGAGGATGAATTTCACTGTGCTTGAAGTGTGCGTGTGACGAATAAAGGTTTCTTAGGTTTTTTTTTCTTAGTTTTTTTAACATTGTGGATGTTTAAAAAAAAAGGCAAGGAAGTGCTGGAAAAATTCCGATTTATTCGATATGCAAAGTACTAGGTATCAGATGGCTCATAATTTGCATACTGTAACATGATTGGCTGTCATATTTTGTGATGCAATACATTCCACACTCTGCTCTGTTTCTTAAAAGGATTAATTGACTTTTTTCTTTCACTTTGTCTTCTCTGAAGCCTCAAATGATTTCTTCTCACAGGATTTAATCTATACATGAATGAATGAATTGTAAGGTGTGTCTATAATGAGGCCAGGCCACAGAGACATCTGCTTAATATAGGCAAGGAATTAAAACACCAAACCTCTCACTCCTCTGTGACAGAAATGTGGTCGAGACGAAACACTTTGTCTAAACAGTTGCTTTCTCTTTATCCATTTCTCTGTTGAAGGCAAATTTCATTCTTTCAAAAACTGATGAAAAGTGTAACATGGGAAACAGTTCCAGATTTCAGTCCACATTAATTGACATGTCAGATTTCATTCAATGTTTCAATCTGGTGTAGAAGTTACCGACTGCTCTAATCTGTTTTTGAAAAGCTTTGTTTAATAACTTTCTCTGATATTTAATTGAAAATTTGTGGCATAAATTATGATGGATTGAGAGGCTGATTGCTGCATAATAGAGCACTCCTGTCAGCTATTTACAAGAGAAGATTCAACCACAGTGTGTGTGTGTGTGTGTGTGTGTGTGTGTGTGTGTGTGTGTGTGTGTGTGTGTACCATGATATTACCCAACAATTAATCCCCCTTTAATTTAATTAAAATTCTGTTTTTCCCTAATGTAGTCATTCAGTTTATCCCTGAACTTTCCATCAGCTCATTACTTTAGTCTTCCCCTTTTACATCCTTTTTTAAAATTATTATTATTATTATTATTATTATTATTATTATTATTTCTTTACACTGCTTAGCATTGAGCCATTATCTCCTTTTCCCTCTTTGGCTTCATGCTTGCATTCACAGCAATTACGTTCGGCTCTGCTTGTGGAAAGATGCGGCCCTGCATGTTTAATTAATAAGGATCATGTACGTGACTGCTTTTCAGCTTGCATGCTGATGAGAGAACTCTGAAAGTACTGTGGGTTCTCTATTCCCTTCTGATTTTTTTGTGAGGAGAATGAAACGAGAGATGGGGAGCTCTAGATGTTTGTCTGGAGCATCTTCATCAGTTTGAGACGAACTAATAATGAATGAGTCAGTACTAGTGGTGTAAACCTCAGACCTCCATATGATATGAAATGATTCAAAAGGCAACAATTCAATATTTATGAATATGAAATGAATTATTCATTCCTACGATATGATAACAGTATGATAATGATACAATATCAGTACAATATCAATAATTCTGGATTTGATGATGCCACTGAATCTGATCCAATACTGTATGGTATGAATCGATTCATTCAGCAATGATTCAGTATTTTCATATCACTGAATCTGATACAGCACAGTCCAATGTCAGTTCTGAATGTAATGAATCAATATCTCTCTATCACTGAAGCTGCTGTGATGCAACAGAAAACAATTTTGCTTTTTACGGTAATGATGAGATATTTTACAATCCCATTGACTCTGTGATCAGTACCGTATGTCATGATACCACTGAATCTGCTGCAGAATAAGCTGGTACGATACAATTTCAATTCATAAAGCAACCACTTTATATTTCATGATAACACTGAATATGCTATGATAGGATACGATACAATATGCTATGGTACAGTATGACATGATATGCTGCAATATATTACATGATACTTTATGATTTGATACAATACAATATGATATTATTATTACACATACAGGACACTTCTTCGATGGAATAAAAACGTATTCAATTCCCTTCGAGCGGGTTTCATTCATTTGGTTTGACAGCATGCAATATTGTTATCATATCGCTTATCCTACATGTATTACTTCACTCTACCCAGTGGAGAATGAGTGTTGAATGTGGTTTACGATATTGCATGGTTGTCAAGACATGACATCACATGTTGGAGACAGAAAACTTCCACGTTAGCAAGCGACTGTGACAATTTGTAAACAAACATGACTGCCAGGTTTGCTTCATTGAATACAGAAGCCAGCCAATATTATTTAAATATCCTAGCTTATAATGCATGATGTAACTTTATGAAGTCATGTACTTGTGCTTTATGGAGTGTTATGAATGTAACTGTAAGTATAATATTGAGGCAGTATGAGGTGGTAACACTGTTGTATGACATAGAATAGTTATTGTTATGATGCATTATAAATACAGGATTCATCGCGTCATAGTGATAGAAGTGGCTTTGTGCAACTGTACCAAAAAGAAATTATGTCCAATTAAATATAAATAAATGAAGTAAAATTTATTTATTATAGATTTTTGATGTGTTTCTTTAAGGGCTGTGGCTTCAGTTAACTTCAAAGTGTGTCAGATTTATATTATTTTTAATTCAAACCAATTTTCATTTCATCACAGTGTGTCTTTTTGTCTATTATTATTACCCAGTTATGAATTACAAAGTGTAAAAGCTGTTTTGTCAGGACTTTTAATTAAATTTAACAGCTAATTAAATGAGAGAACACTGTCACTCATATATAATAATTTTAGATGGTGGAGCTTAAATCTGATGTTCACTTTCTTCTGGTTTGGAACAGTTCATGTTTTTGAACCCTCTGTGAAAAAAAACTTCTATCAACTTTCCCTCATAATATGAGATTGAACAGGATGCTGATCTCCAGCCAGTTCGAAAACAGTTCTTCTCTTTGGAGTTAAATAACTGGCCTTGAACCAGTTGTGCCTTGTTTTGTTTGTGATTATTTTTTTCTGAAACATTGTTGTGTCTTCAAGCACTTCTGAGTGTCAGGAGGTGCTTTACTGGCGTCTTAAAGCACCTGAGCAGAAAAATGAAACTGTATGACCTTCTCACAGTTCACAGCGAAAGAAAAAGCCAGCGCTGTATAATCTTTGGATGTTGATTTATTTCCTCTGCTTGCTCACTGGTTAATGGTTTCTCCTCACATGAACCTGAGGTGCTGATGTGCAAACCTGGAGCAAGCTCATTTCTTTTAAGGCATTGCAAAAAAACAAACAAACAAACAAACAAACAAACAAAAAGAGGTACAGGTCTTCTCTTGTTGTAAATGGAGGAATTTTAGATGAAGGTCATTGTTTCTATAGTAACTGCACGATTGCAGGGACTTGTGCAGAAGACACCCAATATACACAAATTCAAGAAATCAAATCGTTAATGTGGTGAAGTTATATTAAAGTATTATTAAAGCTGGTGTAGTGTTATTATATAAAGTTTTTTAAAATAATTTATTGAAATTTTATGGAAGGAGTCTCCAGTGTCAGTGCTTTGTAACAGGTGGGAAAAGTTGCAAGTTTTTATGGATTTGAGAATGTTGCACAACATTAAATGTAACTATAAATGAATACACAGGGTTGGCGATTTTTATTTGCAGCTAATGTAAAATCAGGTTTGGATTTAAAGCTGATGTGCAGGAGAAGAAATGATACACACACACACACATGCCTAGAACATTATGACATCTGTGTGAGAGCGAGTCTGTGGAAAGACCTGCAGGAGCAGAGAGCGTCAGGAGGAATTTCTGTCCTCGGAGGAGCCACTGGATCGGTCTCTAATCCGTCCCTTCACAAGTTGTTCTCCATATTTTAATGCAGTTGATACGAACGGGCACATGGTCAAGCTTGTGGTGGTCACATAGCAGTGAAATGGAAACGGGCATGGCTTTGTTCAAAGGGAAAATGGACACAGGAGTATTTTTAGTCCTTCGTTTTGGACCCACAGCAAATCCACGCTCTGAGCAGATGCTGATTTCAGATGGTCATCATGAACCTGACGAATCAAATCATAATAAAAACATCATCATTCAGGCAAACATCCACACATATGCTCATACATTCAGTTGAGTCAAATTTACTGTTCAAACAAACAATAAACAAACAAATAAACATGAGCTTATTAAACAAACCCAGCTTGCCTGTGACCCTGTAGAACAGGATAAGCGGTTACAGATAATGGATGGATGGATGGATGGATGGATGGATGGATGGATGGATGATAAACATGAAATAGAAACTATATAAATATGAAACAGACATTTTACATTCTTGAATTAAGAGAAACTTAAGAATTAACTAAGTTGATCTGTGATGAACGAGAAAACAAATGCATTCAATTGTGTGCAAATGAATGAATTTGAATTTATTTTCTTTCCAACTTCTTTCAAAACAGAATTTAATTATATCAAATGATTCTGTTCAAATGATTCACCATAAACAGTATGTTTCTTTCTTATAAGTGGAGTGATGAAGGTGTATAAAGTTAACAGCTTTGGGAGTCACACAAACGTTCTTCTCTCAGTCTCTGTGTGTGTGTGTGTATCACAGGCAGGTGACATTCAGCAGACAGAACTTCCACAATAACACCACACTCAGGGTGCTCTGATTGGATTATGTGCCTCTGTCGCTGCTGTGATTGCCACTTTCACTCGATATGCTGTGACCTTTTTTATAGCACAGAGACAACGAGGGCACGATTCAGCCTGTGTGTAAGTGTGTGTGAGTATGTGTGTGAGTGAATGATGGGAAAAAGGACTCCTAGCTGTCGATATTAGCTGAACAAATCAGCAGTCTCGATGTAGGGATGTGACTAAAACAACTAGAGCCTGATAGAGGGAAATCTTCATGTTTGTGGTGTGTGTGTGTGTGTGTGTGTGTGTGTGTGTATGTGGTATAATTTATACACAAATGAAAATTGAGTGCCAGCTTGGAGAACAATTTAGAGCATCTCTGCCACCCTCCATCCCCCCAAAAAAAGCAAATGAAAACATCAAGGTTCTTTTCAATCATCATTTCAATTTGAAATGCATTACATGCAACAGGTGCTGATGTCCTTATTTTATATTTGTGTCCCTTTTTCCAATTTCTTCCTGAAAGGGGAAAAAAACAGAAAAATAAAAACAACCAAAAAATGGAGAGGCAAAATAACAGAAGTGGAATTACAGTCTCGTAATGCAATACCTGTGAATGAACAAACAAACAAATAAATAAATAAATAAATAAATAAGAAAGGAAAGAAGGACAGATAGAAGGAGTTTTGTTTTTTTTTAAAACAAGGTGTGGTTATGATTGAATGGGTGAACCAAAATGCGGGACACTGACATGGAGGTAGAGTAAACTGAAGAGCATGTATTAATGGGGGCAGGGAAAGCAGTGGAGTGAGGATGAAGCAGGTGGAAGTAGAGGACTGAGCGAGGCTTGACCGGGGATTGAACCTGGGTTGCTGTGGTGAGAATCACTGAGCCAGTGGGGGGTGTCAGCAGGTGGCGGTGTGAGGCGGAGCAGGGATACAGCCAAAGGTGTGAGTGTAGCTGAAGGAGAATGGCAGGCAGGAAGATCAAAGGGAATGCAAGCGGCATGCAATGATCCTGTTACACAAAGAGACAAAAGTTAGCACAAGGAAACAACAATGCAGACACAAAACTCAGAACACACAATTCTAATCAGCCTAGATCATGAACTACCACACTGGCTGAAGCAACAATTTGGCAATGAGTGGTTGAAAAGTGGCTGACAGGCACTGGTTTGAGTTCAGAGACATGAAAGGTGGGATGGATTCACATCGACCTGGGTATTTTTAGCCTGACCATGGATATATTAAGGATGCACTCCATCTCAAATGGTCTTATATAACAAGAGGTGTTTCTTGAATTCTGTCTTGAGGGGAATGTCTCGAGAAGGTCCAGCTTGAGGGTCCTAGGTCTGCCTCGAGGGTCCAGGAGAATGAGGTGAACTTAGTGAGAGGTGCTGCCACATGGCTGTAGTCCTTGATGAAGCAGCAGTAAAAGTCAATGAAGCCCAACAATCGTTGGAGCTGATTTATCGTTGTGGGTTTGGGCCAAATTGCCACTGCCCAGATCTTTTCTGGATCTGTCCTTATCTACCCACTCTCAGTAATGTATCCCAGGAAACTTATGAAATGAATATTTACATTTTTAGGCCTTCATGAACAGTTTGTTTTCCAGGAGTCTCTGGAGTACCTGCCAAACTTGGAGGGTCTGTTCTTGGATGTTGCGAAAGAATGTTAGAATGTCATCCAGGTAAAAAAAAGATAAAGTGGTTGACCTTAAGGACATTGCTAGCGAGGGCCTGGAAAACAGCAGGAGCATTGGTCAGACCAAAAGTCATCATCAGGTATTTGATGTGGCTGAGGGGAGTGTTGAAGGTGGTTTTCCATTCATCTCACTCCTATATCTTGATCAGATGATAGGCATTCCATAAGTGTAGTTTTGTGAAATGGTGGCCCTGTGGACGGGCTTGAATGCTAAATTAAACAGGGGCAGAGAGATTTGTTCTTGATGGTGATTTTGTTTAATTCCTGGTAACCAATGCAAGGGTGTAGTGAGCCATCTTTCTTTGCCACAAAAAAAGAAACCAATGCAAGTGGGGGAAGAAGAGGGTCATGTTATGCCAGCAGATAGGGAGTCATTCATGTACACCTCTATGGCTTCTCTCTATGGACAGGATTGGTTTTACAGTCGACAAGTGAGTAGTTCCAGGGAGGAGATTTATGGTGTAATTGTAAGGCCGATGTGGGGCCAGAGAAAGGCTGCTTTGTTTGCTGAACACTTCCCCCAAATTGGGATATTCTGCAAGAACAGTGGACAGGTCTGCGGACTCAGAGATGGATGAGAATGCAGTGATCTCTACTGGATGAAGTGCTGCTTGCAGGCATGAGGAATAGCAGGATGAACTCCAGCTGACTGTTTTTCCAGTAGACCAGTCAAAGTGGGGGTTTGCATCGCCATAGCCACAGGTAACAAAAAGAGAGGCATCAGGGACTGTTGTTTTACGCATAGGGTCTCTTGGAGCTACATTCTGGTTAAGGGGGTGAAAGGGAAAGCTGTTGGGCTCACCCAAACCCCCTCTACTACCTTCCCTTTTTGATCAAAGGGGGCAGGTGGCAAGAAAATTGATTGTAATATCAACACTTACCTGCTCTCATCCTCAAGAGATGCTTGGTGGGAGAGAGGCAGGCTCAGTTCAGCAACATGGGCTCCTCTCTCAGGGTGGTTCAAGCAGCAGGACTTGGGGTTACACAACTTGCCCTTCACTGGATCACTCTGTTCATTAAGGAATGCTCCCTGGAGTAACTCATCTTCCCATCCTGAGTCAACAGCCAGAGTTCTGAACTCCACTGAATACTCTGTGACACTGTGAAGGCCTTGGTGGAGAACAAGCAGGCATTTGGTGGCATTTTTTCCCTGGACTGTGTGATCAAAAACTTTCTCATTTCTGCGATTGAAGCTGGTGAGAGTGGAACAAATTGTAAATTGATTTTCCTACAAAGCTGTAGCCCATGAGAGTGCTTTCTCTTTTAACAACCCCATGATGTAAATTATTTTTGACTTATCTGTGGAATAAGTCAACAGCTGCTCTTTGAATACCAGGGAGCACCAAAGCAGAAAAGCCCTGCATGCAGAGTGCGAATTACCCCATCATAATTGGGGGGGGTACCATCATGGTCCACTATCATATCAATCGCCCCCCGGTCCCGTCCCATCTTGTCTATGGAAGTCCGTGTCAGTAACTCAACACAATAACTCTGAACAATAATTTTTAATGTCATTAAGAAGCATGACAAACCATACAGTACTACCACAGAAGAAAAACAGCAGTGCAACCTGATAACCTTCTTTGTCAGAACAAACTGGGTATCAACACTACAAATGAGTCACATACAGTGTATATACACACATGCAGAACAGTCCTGCTGAATGTCTTGCTCTCTTTCGTCCTGCTGTGCCTCTCCTGTCTGCTGGGAACCCATTTTCTTTATTCACATGAACAGTGTATAAAACCTAACTGCACCTATACTTGTACTGTAATTGTCTGTAGATCTTAGTGCTAATATTTACTACTTACTCTTTTAGCACCAAAAAAATGCCTGATGTCTGGCCCTTTTCTTTTCCTCATGTTTGGCCTACTGTCTCTGTGAATAAACTCGAACAGGGTACTCAGATGAAACTATGAATATCTTAAAAATAATACAAAAGGAATGTAAGTAAAAACAATAGAAAACAAATTCAAATACTAGCATATGTACTAGGCTATTTTGCCTAGGCTAGCCTACTACCTGGCTCTTTTTATGTTGCTCCCAGAGGTTCTGATTGTAATTTTACATAGGCTTAGCTAGGCCTACATCAGAACTTCTTGTGCCTAATCACACACACAGGATGGGCCTATGTGCCAAATGAATTTCAGAAGGGCACAATTTATTCATGATAAAATGAGAATGGAAACTTATGGAGGAGTTCTCCTTTGAAATGAGAATCGTTTCTATACCACACTGTAATAAGCTTGATTTAAATAGAGACTTAGCTTATCTTGCTAACTAACGTTGGTAACTAACGTTAACGTCCGTCCACTGTAGCCTACTGGCCTCAGTGGGTAAGTAATTCAACATATAAAGACGTGACATGAGCTGAAAGAAGAACAAATCACTTTACTAAATGAAAGTTGTAAAATAACACATTTTCAACAGGCTAAAAATTGGTTAGCAACTAACATTACCAATGCACGTCTTCTGCTGCAAACCATAGACTGTATAAATTGCTGCAAACCCATGGACTGTATCTGATGAATCCACTGAATACGGTGTGGACTAGAAGCTGTTGCTTCTAGCGCGTTCTAGCGCTGCAGTGACTAAAAATGGTACAGTCCACAATAGGGGTGTCTGTCTGAAATTGATTTACATTAAAATGTTCCTACAATAAGAATGCCGAATGGGAGTTGGTTTGAATTATATATTCCTTTTCACAATATCAGAAAAAATATCGGACCCCCCAAAAAAACTTATATTTTTGTCTCTTTGGGGGGGGGTACTGGGTCTTCATTGGGGGGTATAGTACCCCCCAGTACCCCCCGTAATTTGAACTATGCCTGCATGTCTCCTGATCTCCAGAGTAGTGCTCTGGCTCAGGTACATGAGACTCTCTAGGTGAGGGTGCTTGTGAAGTTTGAGGAGTTACTGGTGTGGGGTGGCTTAGCTGGCTAGGCTGGGTTCTAGGTCCTGGCTGTGTGAAATGGGTGGAGACATGGTCCATCCGGTAACCCATCTGTATGACATGAGTGGATAGTGATCAGAGGATTGCAATTACATATCAGAGGAGTCAGTCATGTTGTCCAAGTAGCAACCCCTGACTGACAAGTGCTTGGTTAACGGGGTTCTACTGGGTCTATGATGGCCACATTGTTCTGTTGTGATTGAACGGATGAACACAAATGCAGGATACTGACAAGGAGGTACAGTAAAGGCTGATTTATTATTTCTTCCTAAAATCTGTGCCTTAGGCACAGTGTTGCTATGTCCCCTATGACTTGTACCTCCCTAGAAAAATAACTACACATTGCAGAAACATGGACCACAACAATTGTGATTGGTCCACTTGGTAGCATCGCATTTCTTCCGACACAGTTCCATCCGTTCCTTCTTCTCTGCAAAAAGCTACTATCACAATATTTTGAGAATATAAATATTTAAAAGTTGAGTGTCTATAGTGGCTGTAGCTCATTATAATAGCCAGTTTAATCCTGCATCTAATCCTGTGGATTTAAACACTGGTTATACTGAAGTGCTCCGGGCTGTTCATACTCCTGAATACAAATGAGTTAAAACAATTCAGAAATGCTTTCAGTGAGAATTCACTTGGTTTATAATTAATCGCGTGAGGTTGCTTTATCCTCTAGTAAATTGTTTCAAAATGACATTTTCTGTTTATTATTCATACAGTGAAACATAGAACTCACATTGTTTTTCTGCTTTTCGTCTACTTGTAAAACCAGTAAATTCTGGTGTGTTTCGTATGACAGTGCCTCCTAGAGGACACGCACACCTTTCATGCAAGTATAAATACTTCACCCTGCATGAGTGTTGATGCTGTATGTACAGTGTAGATTCTACACAAATATAAACTGGCCTGAAACTGAAGACTGTTTGTTAATGGTAGCATGAAAGGCAGGGGAGTGAGGTTTAGGCAGGTAAAAGTAGAGGAGTGAGCGAGACTTGACTGGGGACTGAACTCAGTTCGCTCTGGTGAGAATGCTGGAGAAACATGGGGACAATTGAAATAGGAGAACATAAGGAATCAATGGGTGGAACATCCAAAACCGTGTCAGGTGCAAGGAAGCAAATCTAAGAACATATCAGAATAGTATAACAATGAATGAACAAACAAGGAAACAAATAAATGCTGACAGTAATAAATGGGGACAGATTGTAAAATGCAAATCAAAAAAGAAAGCAGTGATTTCTGAACTTGGTTTTGACTTGTATTTCATTTCAGACAGTATGAACCCAAGATATTTCATGTTTTGTTGGTCAAACAGGTGATGTCAACAAGTGATTGCAATCATGATTTTATACAAAATCAGTATCCAGGAAAGGCCTAGTCTTTGAGGAGCAAAGATGGACCAAGGAGCTACAATTTATCAACAAATGCATGACAAAATAATGGAAATGTTTAAAAACAATGTTTCTCAAAGAAAGATAGGAAGGGATTTTGATATTTTGCCCTCTGTGGTGCATAATATCATGAAACACTTCAAGGAATCTAGAGGAATTTTGGTGCATAAAGAGCAAGGGCTCAAGCCTAAGCTGAACACCCATGATCTCCAATTCCTCAGACGGCACTGCATCAAGAACCATCATTCATCTATAGCTGATAGAACTGCATGGGCTCGGGATTACTTTTGCAAACCTTTCTCAAGCTCTACAATACACATCCACAAACACCAGTTAAAACTTTACTATTAGAATGGAAGCCTTATGTTAACTGTGTCCAGAAGCACCGTCGACTTCCCTGGGCTTGGAGGCATCTGGGATGGACCATCACACAGTGGAAATGTGTATTGTCATCAGATGAATCAGTGTCACAGGTCTTTTTTGGAAGAAATGGATGCAGTGTGCTCCAGACCAGAGATGAAAAGGACCATCCAGACTGTTACCAGCAACAAGTCCAAGAGCCAGGGTGTCATCATATGGGGTTGTGTCAGTGCCCTTGACAAAAGTAACTTACACTTCTGTGATGGAGCATTAATGCAGAAAAGTACATTGAGATTTTGGAGGAGCATATGCTGCCCTCAAGACGACATCTTTTCCAGGGATATTTCAACAAGACAATACAAAACCACATTCTGAACACATTACAAAGGTGTGGCTGTGGAAGAAGAGAATGCCTGTCTCCTCTATCTCCAACAGAGAATGTGTGGAGAATTTTTAAATGAAAAAAATATGACAATGATGACCTGGTACTGTTACACACCTTCAGACCTGTTTACAGGAAGAATGAGACAAAATAACACCTTCAACACTTCATCACTTGGTGTCTTCAGCCCATAAACATCTTTCAAATGCTGTGAGAAGGAACGGAAACATTATAACATGGTAAATGCTTTACTGTCCCACCTTTTTTTTTTTTTTTTTTGAAATGTGGTGCAAAAATCAAGATTTTAAGACGTGTTTATTATGAATGAATGAATAAATAAATAAATTCATGAGGTTAAACATCAAATAATGTACTGTTGTATTGTTTTAAGTGCAATACAAGGAAAATATTATTTACAAATCATTGTTTTCAGTTTTAAGTTCAAGTTCAACATACTGTCCCAACTTTATCTGATTCAGAGATTTATTTATTTATTTATTTATTTATTAATAGCAAGGTGCAAGGAAGCTGAGATACAAATCACATTTTAAATTATTAAATGCATGAATAAGATGGACTTCTTATTTTACCTGATTAATTGCACAGATAGACAGACAGATTGATAGATAGCCAGATGGACAGACTGACAAACAAATAAATAAACATACATAACTTTTCCCTTTTCCCTTTCTTTCTTCATGTCTTTGTCCTTCCATGCTCTGAAAGTGGAGTGAAAACAGAGGCATACCATCTTGTGTTATCTGCACTGCAGTAAAAGCAGGAACATTTCACATCATGAAATTATTCATGAAGCACATGCTAGCATGGAAATCCGTTTCTCTCCCATTGATTTCCTTATTAGTTTAACCACATTGGAACAGAAGGCCCGATTTGCTTACATTTCCCTCCTACAGACTTTTTTTTTTCCATTAGCACTACACAATATTAAATAAACCTTAAGCCCCATTGCAGTGTAGCGATTATACGACCGTCTGCATTTACATAAGTTGTCTCCTGAGGACACTGGAAATGCCAGGCTTCTATTGATTATTGCCAGATTTAATACATAAGAAGAAAACAAAACAAACAAAAAAAAAGGTTAGAGGGTGTCAAACCATATGGGATTTGAAACTGAATCCTACCACGAATCAACCGAAAACATCTCACACATGTGCAATACCTATTATTACAGTAACTTAGCCCAGGTATAGCATTGGTGTATCCCGTAATGCACTGCAAACCAGGAATGTCAGGCTCTTTTCATTAATATCATATCGAGAGCCTTGTACATTAGTAATGATGCTACAGCATATGTGTCTTGTTGATGTTTCATTTTTGCACTATTTCAAAGTGCTGTGTCTCTTTACTACTGCAACTGTGAGCAGCGATGATGATCTGAACTCAGGATTGAGACTTCCAGACTAGGGATTCCGAGTTGCAGGAATATATATATATATATATATATATATATATATATATATATATATATATATATATATTTTTTTTTTTTCCTCTTGGGAGGTTGGGAATTACAAGTTATAACCTCAAGTTGAATGCAGCATGATGGAAAAAATAAATAAATAAAAGACACACTGCTTTGCTTGGACTGTATGTGTTCATACTGTTGTAATAGTTCACATTTTTTCTTCTCTTTCTTTCATGTGCTGCACTTCCTGCTTGTCTGAACAACAGGTAAGTGATCTGTAACTATCTAATAGTTAATCTGAGGTGTAATAGAGAGCGTGTGGATTTTTGTGTTGTGTTTTGCATTTAAAGACTCATGTGTCATGTATTACAACCTTCCCAAAACTCCCACAATTCCATATACACAATGCTGCCCTCCTCACACTTGGCTTTAAAAAAAGAAAGAAAAAAAGGAACCAGTAACAACATTTCTGCCAATCCGAACTAATACTGGCTGATGATTTGAGTGACTTGATTGTATGTAGCTAGCTTGTCACTTGATTGTAAGGCAGATGTCACACTGTGTAGTTCACAAAGCATTCATTTTTTGGTTATTTATTTTAGTTAGGTACATCACAGCAGTTTTTTCTTCCATGTGTCTCCTGTTGCCTGACTGGTCAGGATGCGCAGCAATTATTGACATCAATATGATGTTCTGTCTGTCTATCTCTTTTGTATTTGTGTCTGTGTACTACAGTACTGGGCAGCACAGTGGTGTAGTGGTTAGCACTGTTGCCTCACAGCAAGAGGGTTCTGGGTTCAAGCCCAGTGGGCAACGGGTGCCTTTCTGTGTGGAGTTTGCATGTTCTCCCCATGTCTGCGTGAGTTTCCTCTGGGTGCTCTGGTTTCCCCCACAGTCCAAAGACTTGCGGTTAGGCTAAGTGGTTACTCTAAATTGTCCGTGTGTGTGAATGGTTGAGAGGAGAAAAAAAAATAATCCAGTAGAAGGCAATGGGAAAGCACTCTGCCATGCCAAGGTAAACTGCAGAAGCTGCATATTATGTTCGTGGCAAAAGACGGTCTGATTGCATAACCTATTTGCTGTTGGACTGTCTTTTGCCACCGACACAATATGTAGATACTGCAGTTTGCCTTTGCACGGCAGTACTACTGTAATTCTTCCCTAGAAACTTTGATGGCTGAAGCTGTCAGAGCAGACCTGCCATCAGGCAGAACGCTAATGAAGACTACGGTACTATGTCTGTAATTCTTGTCCTTATTTTGCTATTTGTACCTTGTTATCTTTTATTTCTAAATTGAATATCAGATATGTTTGCAGATGTTGCAACTGGGACATCACATATTGTACCATACATACACACACTGTTATTTTTAGTGACACTACATATTGTGCAATCTCACTTTCACTTCGTCACTGCCATGTTGTCCTCCATGTTTGTTTTTGCTACTTGTTTGCTCCCCAACTTACTCCCTGATTGGTTGGGAAGTTTTAAAAAAAAATCACTTGTTTTTTTCTTGGACCTTTCACATTTCCTGAAGTTCACAACAAGTGCTGGTGGTTGAGGAAAAAAAATCACTGATCATCACTCTCATTTAGGCTTATAACCTGCAGCTACAGATTGGAACCAACAATCAGCGTTCCCTGAAGGGTCAGAATGTAACCTCCTCTCTCTTTCTCTCTCTTTCTCTGTCTCTCCTGTCCTTTCCTTTTGATGTGTGGCTTGATGTGTGCAAGCTGCTCCAGCTTGATCCGAGGCACATTCAGAACAATTGTTTCGCACCTTGTTTTATTCAGCCAGCGTGCAGCTGAGTGTGCTAGGGCAGCACACACACTTCTTCTGTCTCTTCTTGTTGTCTTGGACATGCTGGGAGCCCAGTGGACCACACACACACACACACACACACACACACACATTTACATAGACCGCACTAGTATAAGTACAGGGAGGAGAGGTGTGTGTGTCTGTGTGTTTAAGCACTATGTTGTTATTTAGTAGCTCATTAGCTTCACACAGACAACCTGGGTACAAAAAAAAAAGAAGAGCGAGAAAGAAAAAAAAAATCCCCAGAGTATTTCCACAGAGTTCAGTGTGGTGTGATCTAGCAAATGTGTGTGTGTGTGTGGTTACAGAGGGAGCTGATTACAGCTGGAGTTCCACCAAGCTCCTGGAAACTTTTCAGGGACTGCAAGTTTCTGGAAATATCCTGAACAACTGATAATGTAAAGACAAAGTTTCTAGTTCAGCACTTCTTCCACAATGAAAAAAATATAAATAAATTTTATTATATATATATATATATATATATATATATATATATATATATATATATATATATATATATATATATATATATGGGGGGGCACGGTGGTGTAGTGGTTAGCGCTGTCGCCTCACAGCAAGAAGGTCCGGGTTCGAGCCCTGTGGCCGGTGAAGGGCCTTTCTGTGTGGAGTTTGCATGTTCTCCCCGTGTCCGCGTGGGTTTTCTCCGGGTGCTCCGGTTTCCCCCACAGTCCAAAGACATGCAGGTTAGGTTAACTGGTGACTCTAAATTGACCGTAGGTGTGAGTGTGAATGGTTGTCTGTGTCTATGTGTCAGCCCTGTGATGACTTGGCGACTTGTCCAGGGTGTACCCTGCCTTTCGCCCGTAGTCAGCTGGGATAGGCTTGCCTGCGACCCTGTAGAACAGGATAAAGCAGCTAGAGATATTATATATATATATATATATATATATATATATATATATATATATATATATATATATATAATAAAAAAAAAATCTCCTTCTCACCCCCGGTGGGGGGGGGGGGTATCCATGTCATCCTCAAGCTCGGGTCCTCTACCAGAGGCCTGGGAGTTTGTGGGGTTCTGCACAGTATCTTCGATGTTCCTAGTACTGCGCTCTTCTGGACTGAGGCTTCAGATGTTGTTCCTGGGATTTGCTGGAGCCACTCTCCCAGTTTTCGGGTTACTGCCCCAAGTGCCCCCACTACCATGGGGACCACGCAACCCTTGACCTTCCACATCCGTTCCAGCTGCTCTTTCAACCCTTGATACTTCTCAAGTTTCTCATGTTCCTTCTTCCTGATGTTGGTGTCAGCTGGGATTGCCACATCTGTCACCACCACCCTCTTCTGCTCTTTGTCCGCCACCACTATGTCCGGTTGGTTAGCCAGGATCTGTTTGTCAGTCTGGAAGCTGAAGTCCCACAGAACCTTGGCCCTGTTGTTCTCAGCCACCTTCTATGGTATGGCCCATTGGGACTTGGGTACTTCTATTCCATACTGGTTGCAGATGTTCCTGTATACTATCCCAGCCACTTGGTTGTGCCTCTCCATGTACGCTGATCCAGCTAGCATCTTACACCCTGCTACTATGTGCTGGACTGTTTCAGGGGCTTCTTTGCACAGTCTGCATCTTGGGTCTGATCTACTCTGGTAGATCCTGGCCTCTATGGCTCTTGTGCTTATGGCCTGTTCTTGTGCTGCCATGATTAGTGCCTCTGTGCTGTCTGTCAGTCCTGCATTATCCAGCCACTGGTAGGATTTCTTGATATCAGCCACTTCCTCTATCTGACGGTGGTACATGCCATGTAGGGGTTTGTCCCTCCAGGTTGTCTGTTCCTCCTCCTCCTCCTCTGCGCTCTCATCAGGGTTCTGCTGCCTGAGACATTCACTTAGCAGTTCATCCTTTGGGGCCATCTTTCTGATGTATTCTCGGATTTTCGATGTTTCATCCTGGACCGTGGTCTTGATGCTCACTAGCCCTCGGCCTCCCTCTTTCCGCTTAGTGTATAGTCTCTGGGTGCTGGACTTGGGGTGGAACCCTCCATGCATGGTGAGGAGCTTTCTAGTCTTGATATCTGTGGCTTCTATCTCCTCCTTTGGCCAGTTTATGATACCAGCAGGGTATCTGATGACTGGTAGTGCGTACATGTTGATGGCTCGGACCTTGTTCTTACCATTCAGCTGACTTTTCAGGACCTGCCTTACTCTCTGGAGGTATTTGGCTGTGGTTGACTTCCTTGTGGCCTCTTCATGGTTTCCATTAGCCTGTGGGATGCCAAGGTACTTGTAGCTGTCTTGGATATCACCTATGTTGCCCTCTGGTAGGTCAATCCCCTCAGTCCGGATCATCTTGCCTCTCTTTGAGACCATCCGGCCACACTTGTCCAATCCGAATGACATCCCTATGTCATCGCTGTAGATCCGGGTGGTGTGGATCAGCGAGTCTATTTCTCGCTTGTTCCTGGCATACAGCTTGATGTCATCCATGTAGAGCAGGTGGCTGATTGTTGCCCCACTACGGAATCGGTACCCGTAGCTGCACTTCGTGATGATCTGACTGAGGGGGTTCAGGCCTATGCAGAACAGCAGTGGTGATAGCACATCTCCTTGGTATATGCCGCACTTGATGTTGACTTGGGCAATGGGTTTTGAGTTGGCCTCTAGGGTTGTCTTCCACATTTCCATTGAGTTCTGGATGAAGGTCCTTAGGTTCCTGTTGATCTTATACAGTTCCAGACATTCCAGTATCCATGTGTGTGGCATTGAGTCGTAGGCTTTCTTGTAGTCAATCCAGGCAGTGCACAGGTTGGTCTGTCTCTTCTTACAGTCTCGGGCGACTGTTCTATTGACCAGTAGCTGGTGCTTGGCTCCTCTGGTGTTACTGCCAATCCCTTTCTGTGCCTTGCTCATGTATTGAGCCACATGCTTACTCATTTTTGCTGCAATGATGCCTGACAGGGCCTTCCATGTTGTGCAGAGACAGGTAATTGGCCGGTAGTTGGATGGGATGGGTCCCTTCTGGGGGTCCTTCATGATTAGGTTAGCCATTCTGGGTGGGTCTCATCCCTCAGCAGCTGGTTCATCTGTGCTGCTAGGCGTTCATGGAGTGCAGTTAGCTTCTTCAGCCAGTACGTATGGATCATATTGGGGCCTGGTGCTGTCCAGCTCTTCATCTTTGACACTCTTTCTTGGACGTCTGCCATTGAGATGGTTACTGGTTCTTGTTCTGGGAGGTTGCTGTGGTCAGCTCTTAGGTCCACTAACCATTGGGCATCGGTGTTGTGTGATGCCTTTCTTTCCCATATGTCTTTCCAGTATTTTTCCACCTCAGCTCTTGGTGGGTCTGACCGGTTGTTGTTCCCCTGCCACTGAGAGTACACCTTGGCTGGTTCAGTGGAGAACAGCTTGTTTATTCTCCTTGGTGTATCTCTTTAACCGGGTGGCCAGAGCTGTTAGTCGCTGTTTGGCCGTTTCGAGTGCCTCTGGTATGGAGAGTGAGTATTCACCATGTTCCCTTTCTGTAGTTCAGCTAGCTGGCTAACTTCTCTCCGTGCTGCCTTTATCTTGGCCTCTAATCGCCTCTAATCGTCTCTAATGCGTCCATACTGTTTGTTATGTCCCGAGCCCACCTTGTGTCCAAGCATCTCCATGATTACTGTTGCTATACTGTGTATCAGCTTGTTGGTCTCAGTGATGGTTCTTGTGGAGATTGTCTTCATCTACATCTACTAGTAGATCTTCTGAAGGTACTTGGCAACTCAGTTTCGGTATTCGTCGGGGGCTCCAGGTTTCCAGTTGGGTCATCATTTCTCATCACCAGTTTGCCCTGGTTCCCTAGCAACTGACCCGGGCGACGTCTGAGCAGGTATGACTCTATCAGTTATGTCTTCATAGGTAGGCTGATATATCATGAGGGGTCTTGCCTAAGGACCCTTACTGGATGATGTTTTGCCCCGACCAGGATTCGAACCCCAATCTCCCACATCATAGTCAGTGAGTATTACCACTGTACTATCCAGCTGATATATATGTGTGTGTGTGTGTGTGTGTGCAGATTCCACCAAACATGGAAATGGAAGTCAGAATTGCCATTCATATATTTTATTATGATGAGAAGCACAGATTTGACATTAGCATGAATCTAGCATATTGAACTAGCAGCATATGGCATTCAGCGCAGAAACAAAATGCAATTTTCCACAGTAATTTCCTCCACTGGTGATGTTCAGTACCCAAATATCTCAGGAGAAAGGTATGTACTCTTCAGCAGGAACTGTACAGGATTCTGGAGCTCAGGAGCAAAATAAAACCCAGCCTACCCTGAAAAGTTCCTGTCAATGTTCTTGGATGGAAACTCACCTAAATGGTTCCTGGGTGTGTGTGTAGAGTTCCTGTCATAGAAATTCTAAAAGTGTTTGATGTCCCTTGGCTTCCTGAAATGGTTCCTGTAGTGGCACCATACCAAAAGTTCCTGAGTTCCTGAAAAGGATACTTATTCCTGAAAAGTGCTTGAGTTAGGCACTGTTGGAATGGAGGAACTTTTGCATAGTTCTTCAAATCGTTGGAGGAAGTTCCCCCTTTTAAAGTAACTGAGGATGATTTTTAGAATGCCATTTTGAGGGACTATTTCATCTCCTGCTTCAGGGTAAGTCCTCTCCCAGCACAAGACCACCCATGAGTGATGTAAGTGTGTGATGATTGGTCCAGATGTAAGTTGATTGGTCGAATGCATGAGCCAATGCAGCATGGGCAACTGCCATTAAAAAAAAATCTGTGTAAAACATGAGCCACATAAACAACAGCTCTTAGTGTTGACATTAAAAATGGGGAGAATAAACAGGCAAATCTTCTTGTAGTTGTATGTTGTGCAGAAGTGATGTCACTATACTAACTGCTGGCCGGCTTACGTTACTTCAGCACTTTTTTTGCTGGTGCAAATGCAAACAGAAAAAAAAAGCCTTTGAAGATATGTAGTTCTTGGAGGAGCTCTCCAGTGGGTAGTCCTTCTCAATGAGTCCCTAGAACTGTTTGGTCTGAAAGCTCCTGACATACCAAAAGTGTCGTAGTTCCTAAAAAGGATACTCATTCTTAAGAAGGTTCCTAAGCTGGAAAAGTTCTTGAGTTCCTAAAAGAACCTCAAAAAGTCCCTGGAAAGGTTCTAGTGCTTGAAACAGGTCTTTACTGTATATGCACCTTAAACAGATCCGACATTTTATTTGGTCTCCTGTCGATCAGGAACCATCTTAAAGTGCATATTCTGGACCAATTTAGTGTTTTTTTATATGAAAGAATGTCCCTTTACACACTCATCCAGAAGGGTAATTTTGCCCAAGGCCATCTGTCTACAGCAGAAAAAAAATAAAATAACAAAACACATCTGGAAAAATCCCAAGGGAGTCTCGAGCCAGATTCGTGATGTCACGTGCGGATCCGCCAGCAGGCTGAGAGAGCTTGCATGGATTCAGTGCACAGTCTGTGTAGACCACGTTTAGCAGCTAGCGATTTTGCATTGAAATATGGAATTGTCGCCTGAGCTTCTAAACCCGTGGATTCATGTATCAATGCTCATCTATCTATTGTTACATAAATCATATTTTTTCTAATTACTATTATGTCTTTATACCGTATATTTCTTTTAGAAGAGTACTGGCTACTGTAGGAGAAAGATTTCATAAGCTACCCACATGGAATCGGCTAAGCAGGGTTGTATATACATTTAATGTGTTTGACAGGTCCCAAGATCTCAAGCCCTGACACACATATCCCTTGATACATGTGAAGTAAATGTATTATCGCCCAGCGCTTTCGTGTTGTTTACTTTTGTGTGTGTCAATAAATAACATTATCCGTGTACCACACAAACACAGGAACACCTAATTTAGAGTATAGTCGCTCTTATTTCTTACCCTGGCAACAATCAACTTGTGAATTGCCGATTTTCTTGGTCTTTTTCTCGGCTCTGCTTTGGTCCTCAGCTTTTTCAGGGTGCCTTGCATGAAGCGCTCCCATTTCTCTCTCATTGTCCGGTCTTTTGGAAAACGATGAGTACTAATCCCATCCTGATTGGTGTTGTTACACCCTCCTACAATACATCTGTTAACCATTTTAATATTTAATCGTTGTTTAATCGTATTCTCATAAACAAACCAACGCTGACATGGGATTCAGAAGGAGGCATCCCCGCGCGTGATGTCACGAATATCAATGTTTGCCGGGAAATCCAAATGCCAAGTTTTTTCAGAGGCAGACGAATTCGCCTCAAATAGCTTGATTTCAACTGAATTTTTCTGGTATTGCGCAAGGTAAAAAAAAAATTGCACAAAATGCAAAATGTGATAGATATTTGACCAAAGTTTAATATAAAATAAGAGAATTACATTGATCTTGCTCCTAAATATACCCAAGATGTGCACTTTAAACCTTATAACAGCAGTACCTCACTGCTTAATGTTCTCTACTAGTGTCACTCGTGATTGGAGTATTGAGAACTCTACGTGAGGTTTTATGGAGACTCTTACAAATGAGCCAGGCATTCTGGTTCGAACATAAGAATGCATCATTATTCAATACATTCTTAAAGAACCCTTGAAGAACTCTCTTTTCTCACAGTGCATCTGTCCAGTACAAACTCCAAATTATTTCTCATTACAGTATTTTCTGTCCGCGTGGGTTTCCTCCGGGTGCTCCGGTTTCCCCCACAGTCCAAAGACATGCAGGTTAGGTTAACTGGTGACTCTAAATTGACCGTAGGTGTGAATGTGAGTGTGAATGGTTGTCTGTGTCTATGTGTCAGCCCTGTGATGACCTGGCGACTTGTCCAGGGTGTACCCCGCCTTTCGCCCATAGTCAGCTGGGATAGGCTCCAGCTCGCCTGCGACCCTGTAGAACAGGATAAAGCGGCTAGAGATAATGAGATGAGATGAGTATTTTCTGTTTCATTCCAAGAACCTGTCTTTTCAAATATAGCTTTTGGTGCTTGGCGCAGATTTAGAGAACAAAATGGTTCTTCAAGAGTTCTTTAAGTCTTTATTGGGTAATTAAGACTCCTTCGATTTCTTCAAGGGTTCTATTTGGAAAGCTTTGCAATAGGGTCATATGGTTCTTCAGAGAAACTTTAAGGACTCCTCCAGAGTAGTCTGGCTAACTCGACTTCAAAGCTCTGCGAGCATTTGGTCTGGCAAAGATATTAAGCCCAACCATTTCCCAAAGTGTGTGGTTGACCCGCCTCCCTGAAATGTCTCAGTTTGCTACTGGTCGAAGCCAGAAAAGGCTGTGACGAAGCTTAAACCAATCACATCACTCTTTCCTCTGACATATGTGACACGACGGGGCTAACTGGTAGATTAAACTCTTACTGAAGCCGGTCGGGAGCAAGGCGAAAACGTCCTTCCTTTCAATAAATACCTCCATGGCTGCTCTTTGCTCCGTTTTCAATGAGAACTTGCTCCATGTTCGTAATGTTTCTAGTGAATGAAGCGCTTCCGGCATAGTAGATTCTGTCAACAATCTATGGCTTCCGGTCGCAGTTCTACTACGTCAGTGCCTTGAACACGCCTCTACCCAGGGCCGTTGGAGATGCTCAAAGTTGATTGGCTCCCGATTTTTTGGGAGCTTGGAAGAGCTGTAGATAGCTTTCCTGGCCAGACTAAGCTTGCAACAGGCCCTTGTGTTGCGTCACGCTTAGGATGGGCGGGCCCAGGCTACCTCCAGAGGGCCAACCAAAGAACTGTTAAGGGGGTTGACATTATTTTTTGAGATAGGTGCCTCAGACAGGTAAGAATCTCATTCATCTGAGGTCAAGAAGGATCTTGGGACATCTCAAATCAATGCTGACACTCCAATACAAATCAGATTCAGCTGAAAAAAACAAACAAACAAACAAACAAACAAACAAACAAACAAACCCTTAATAAAGACATGTTTCCAGGACACCAAAGCAGATTAATCTGGAACAATCCAATCTGTACTTTTCTTCTTCTTTTAGTGACTTAATTAAAATGTAGATCAGCATTATGTTGCCACATGGTACATGGCTGTACATTTGAAAACCCTCTGCTGGTTGGAATGCAAATTACACTCGCAGTGAAAACATTGATGCATCTTCCTGTTCCCTTAAACCCATCCTGCTTTGTCTGGTGAAATTATACCTGCCTTGTGGGATGCCTGTCAGGGGTGGAGCTAATCAGTAACCTGTAAAAATGCAAACAAATCCCTGGAATGACAATGAGACAATTTCACCAAACAATTATTGCAGGTTTAGAAACAGTTTGAAAGTGCTACCAGGTGCACCTTTCAGAGTGTCACACACACACACACACACACACACACACACACACACACACACACACACACACACACACACACAGAGCAGGTATCATTTCAAACACAGTATGGGTACTAGCTGTTGTCGGTAAAGAACAGTGGGGTTCCGGGCAGGATCAGGCATCGCTCTGCCTTTATGCATACCAATGCTGACTGAACCTGGGAGATCAGGATGATGGAGGGAGGGAGAGAGAGAGAGAGAGAGAGAGAGGGGTGGCTGAGGAGGATAAAGGATATAGAATCATGTTATGTTAATAATATGTTCCTTTTCTAGAATCTTGTGCTTTTAATTTCATCATGGATGTCATTTATGGAAGGAGTCTCCAGTGTCAGCACTTTGTAACACTCAAAACTGTGACTTTAATTTTTCCGACATCTTCAGGACAAAGGAGTTTCTGCTTCATGGTTACTCAGGAACATGACAAGCTGCATTTGTTGTTGTTATTGTTGTTGTTTGTCTTAACTTCAAGAGAGGAAATAATTGAGTCTGGTGAATGAACAACTGTTTCTATCTGTTATAACATACAATAAGAACTTGTTTCCTGAATGTTCTGCAATATTACATGTAACTATAAATGGAAAAAAGTACATGTCATTTTTGAATCAAAGTTTGGTTCAGTTCTGTAGTATAAAAGGAATAAAACACTTCAAGGAAAATAATCAATGACAAGTTTGTAACAGTAACATTGCATCATCTTGCCACACCGTCTCTTATTATTTTACATCATGTCACTGAGAGTTTTATTCCTCTTATACTGCAGCAGTTTTCTCACATTTATATGTTTGTTTATTAATTAACAACATGTTGTGCTTTTTATCCATTTATAGTTAAATTTAAGGTTGCGCATTACTATTTATTGAGATAAATAACTATAGCATACACAGCTCTTATATTATTAGCGTGTTAACGATGTTCATTCATAAATATTGCAAATTGCATGTCAAGGTCCTTTATTAGCTGTATGAGGGTGATGAATTTAAACACACACACACACACACACACACACACACACACACACACACACACACACACACACACACACACACACCTTAATTCTGAGTCTTAGTTGCAGACAGTCTTTTAACTGGATTAGTTTTGTTTCTTCCAACATGTGTGTATTTATCACGCTCAGGGACGGAGGGCTGATCTAATATCTCCTCTCTATATTGATGCAGTTCACTATCATGAGTGAAATCTGTTCCAGTAAGAGCGTTTTTATTCACAGATGCAGAGTTACAGCCCTGAATGCAGCCCCTCCATTAGTGCTAGCATCCCTGTTTTAAAAAAGCCTAATGATTCCATGAGCTAGCGGCTGATAAAGACAAATCGGGGCAGCGCTCGATTGGAGGGAGCTCGTGAAACTAATACAGCTATTTTGGCCTGGACAGTGACTTTGATTTGTGGCCGTTTGATTACAAATGCTGTGTTGGGGATATGTTTAGGAAACAGGAAGATGAATGTGGTTGAAATAATGTATTGTTTTGTCCCAGAGAGGTCGATTAGTCAAAATGCACTGGAGCAGTGAGACGGTGATATTCTGGAATGTTGTTGTAGAGGATAAAAAGTTAAGATTTATTAGTGTGGTGTTAAAGATTTTAGTTTTAATCCAGACTTCTTGTTTGTTTGTTATTTTAAATTGAAATGTAAGAGTAAATGTGATTTTTTTTTTTGGGGGGGGGGGGGGGGTTGGACTTCCTGTATTATTATTATTATTATTATTATTAAACCAAACATTGCTATGTAATGTCATAAGCTTCCCTCTAAAATGTAACAGTTGCATTGCTCTGAAAATTAGTTCATGCATTTGTTCATTATTTCTTTAAAATTTCTTTTCAATCATCTTCATCATTAGTACAGTAAGTGCTTTACCCTGGTGGAAATGGGAACACTGGGTTTAGGGGATGGGATTACACCCGAACTGGAGTGCTAGTCCATCATGGAGCATCATGCACACACTGAAACACACTCTTATTCTTATCCTTGTTCACATCCAGTTCACATACTGGCATGTTTTGAGAGATGAGAGGGAACCAGGATGAACCCCACATGGACACATGGAGAGCTTTGAAACACTGCACAGACAGTAAACCGAGTTCGCAAGTTCAGGATTGACCTGTAGACTGCGAAGCTGTGAGGCATCAATACTACCTGTCCAGCCATCCGTTTAATCTTAAACCAGCACTCTTAAAGCTAGCTAACATCAGCTGATCAGGGTACATACAATATGCGATACCAAAACTATTTTGTGGTTTCAAATGGTTCAGCTACTAATGTTAGCAAAGATGAACTTTCATCAACAAATAAAAGATTTTCCTGTTATGGCAAAGTGATTAACTTTGGAGTAGTAACAGTGATTCCACTTCATCACACCTTAATTCTTGAGATTGATTATTTTCCTACTACAGTGTGAGTTTAGCGGAATTGATGACTTTAGAAGAAAATTTAAATCCTTCACAAAGTGGGAAAGAATTTCGAACCAGACACACTTCTTACCTAATTAAACACATTGCTGACCTTTCGTTAGCTCTGATGAGGCTCAGGAAAGAAAATCACATCAACATTTATCTACCCCAGGAGCTGACGTTTGGAAAGAACACAAATTCAGCAGGCAGAAGAAAACAAAAAGCATATGCTATAAATGAACTGTCTGAACTTTGCGTGTGGGTGTTATTGCAGGTTTGAACCCAGGGCAAGTTTGGTGTGATGGAGAGGAAACCAGTGTGAGAGTGAGCTAGGTTCACGGTTCTGACTCATGGATCTCATCATTTATTTACCACGGTGTTATTGTGCATGGCTTGTGTCTGGTTGCTCACCTTGTCTCTTTTTCTTCTTCCTGCTCAGTTTCTCCTTTTTTTAACGTGATGTGTGCAGCCATGCTTCCAATGTAGACAGGAGTGTTTCTGCTCTTCGAGATTTGAAGCATCAGACAGCCGCATTGCACAATCAGACACAATCTGATGCACTGACACCATAAGCAAGGCTCATCCAAGCTGGTGACACTTCCCGGCTTGAAGTGATGTTTCACTTTGGGATAGAACATTCTGTGTATGGCTTTTGCTTTTTTTACACACTTTGCTCTTGTGGGAATATTCCCATCATAACCTGCATTAGTCTTTTTTTTATTAAAGCACAATTTTGCTGCCTTATTAGATCATTTGGATTCCATGACAACAGAAACAACATATGATAATCAAGATTAACAAAATGACACATTAATGATGCAGGAGTGTCTTGGGTTCAATCCTGAGCTCTGGTCACTAATATAATCTAATGTACTGCATTTTCTCCAATAACCCCTAACCAGGCTGAAGCACAGTCATAAGGAGTAAAACTCTCTGTGCCATGCTGTTATAGGAAAATAATCAACGTCAGTGTGGCGTGATGAAGATGGGTTACTTCAAGGAACCACAGCGAACTCCACAGCCAATCCATTGCCAGCAGCACAATGCATAAAATCATGCAGATACAAATCAAGAGCTTCAGTTAATGTTCACTTCAAACATCAGAATGGGAAAAATTGTGATCTCAAAGTGCGACTTTCTTTCACTGTGGTATGGGTGTTGGTTTGAGCATTTCAGAAACTGCTGATCTCCTGGGGTTTTCACATGCAACAGTCTCTAGAGTTTACACAGAATGGTGCGGGAAAAAAAAAAAACATTGACTGAGTGACAGTTCTGTGGGTGGAAACAAACACCTTGTTGATAAGAGAGCTCAAAGGAAAATGGCCAGATTGGTTCGAGCTTTTTTTGGCAGGAAAGATATAGTAACTCATATAATCACTCTTTACAACCATGGTGAGCAGAAAAGCATCTCAGCATGCAACAGCAGAAGAGCACATTGGGTTCCACTCCTGCAGCCAAGAACAGGGATCTTAGAATCAACAACAAGTTCTTATTAAAGTGGTTGATGAGTGTATATGATCTATACAAAGTAGATCATATTTGTTCAATCTGTTTAGAGTTACATTTAATGTTGTGGACCCTCCAAGAAACACGTTTTATCTCCCTCTTATCACTTATACTATAGCAGCTACATATAAACAACTGTTCCCTCACCAGCATCTCTTTGATCTTTATTGATTATAAAACAACAAAAAAAATGACTTGTCATATTGGCAACAAATATCACAACAAAGCATAAACTCATTTGTCCTGAAATTATTTTAAAACTTAAAGTTACAGCTTCACCTCTGACTGTTACAAAGCACTAACACTGGAGACTTCTTCCGCAAATGTTACATAAACACATTTCTCCTTACATCAAAAAAAAATCTGCATTTTTTAATCCGTTTATGTGGATCATTGACCATACACGTTCCTGTGAATGAGCTGTTACTATAGATACAATCATGTATTCAAAGTGAACATGATAGAAAATTAAACAACAGCTTCTGACCAATCATGCTCAAGAATTCAGCAGTGCTGTGGTATTACGAATACCTTGTGTAGCACTGTAAGACCCCGTCCACACGTAGCCGGGTATCTGCTAAATCGAAGATATTTTTCTACGTTTTGGCCTGTCATCCACATGAAAACACACCAAAAACGAATATTTAAAAAAACTCCGGGCAAAGTGAAGATGTTTGAAAACTCCGTGTATGCCTTTTCGTGTAGACAGAGATAACCGGAGTTTTGCGTTTTAGAACGTCACAATCTGCGCCAAAAAAATGACAACAAATCTGCCCTGACGTCAAACGTGCGACCTTTGTTTACTGCAGAAGCCAGATTAAGCATGGACTTAAGCTAGCCGCACACTACGGCGATCCACGCGGTACCGAACCGACCCATTTCAGAGCCGACTCCCGACAGGGCATGCACATATCCCCCGACTGTTGACGAGTGCAGTCGCGATTGAAGCGACACGTGACAACTTAATAGCTTTGTGATTGGCTATTGGATATAGTTACTGTTAAATCCAACACTTGAAGATGCTACAGGCTGAATTACAAATGACACAACATGGAATATGTAGCGCACTATCTAGGCTGCATGAGCTATTATTTCCAACCTTAAATAGTGCACTTATATAGGGGAGTTAAAGCAATTTGGAATTCAGCCACACAACTTGAGCAGAGTGGCTTGCCAGCCCACTGTGTCTATGGATAAAGCTTCAGTCTATGGAATTACAGTATATACCTGCATTAGGTGCTACCAACACGTATTTCTCGCGCTAGAAATTGTGTTTAATGATGTCACGTGTTATATGCGAAAGATATGATTGGCTATTGCTAGCGACTCTCGCCGATCAGCTGGCTACCGATTAGTTTTTTGAATTGGCTG
This sequence comes from Neoarius graeffei, assembly GCF_027579695.1. NCBI lineage: Eukaryota > Metazoa > Chordata > Actinopteri > Siluriformes > Ariidae > Neoarius > Neoarius graeffei. The sequence goes on from NC_083571.1 coordinate 67,857,780, forward strand.
TGAGATGAGTCGGTACCATCGAAAACTAGTCTTTACGCCTGACTCGCGACTTCAGTTGGCTCGGTACGCTGAAAATCGGCGTAGTGTGCAGCTAGCTAAAGAGTAATGGATCGGAGTAGTGCCTTGAAAGCGTTAATTATTGTGCAGGTGCTATTTACATGTTTAATTTTAGAAGCCCAACTACTGCTCCAAGAGCACAGGTGATGTGATTAGGGGGTAGGATTTGGGGAAATAATGCCATCTACAGGTTTGGAATGCTTATGAATGTGATTGAAAACGCAGATGTTCGGTTATGTGTGGAAGGGATTTTTTTCGAAGACGAGGTGGTGTGGCTAAAACATTTTTATAAACGGAGGGGGGGAAAATGTTCGGTTTTAAAAATACCCGGCTACGTGTGTACATGGCATAAGTGTGACTCCTAGGACCAGAGTCTAGGTTCAGGTGAGTGATTAATACTAGTGCTTGGGAATAACAAACCACAGACCAGGGAATAAGTTTTAACTGCCGGCTTATTTATATAGTAAATTATTAGAAGAAACAATAATCATTTGTTGGTACCAAACACTTTTACACACACAAATACAACAGAGGAATTGTTCAATTTCCTTTCAACCATTCAAAATGAAACCAAGATCTCAGGAAAATAAGGTTATTTATCCCTATTTATCTCATTTGGATTTAATACAACCTGTTTGGGTTGAGATATAATTTTGTACCTAGGTTTCTTATATTGGTTGTTTAGTTCCTGGTATCTCCCTTGAGTTTACTCAGTTTAAGTTCTCACTTTATCTCAGTTAGGCCCATTTATGAGTTTAGTTGTATTTTTCTACTTTCTCTTTAGTTTGCTTAACCAGCTCTATTTCAACTTTAACTCACTTTACACAACCCATTCATATAATACCAACTGGGCACACAGTGAGGAAAAGTGAATAAAGAAAAGAAAGAAACACAGTTCAATAAAATATAAAAAATACAACTCAAATCTCAGATCTCACAGATCAGTGTATATAAGCAATAACTCAAATTTCCACAGTTTGGTGTATCACCAGTCCTTTAGTTAAGTCTTTTATCAGTCCAAATGAAATTCACTGTGTATTGCTGCAAAAACCTGATAGTTTTGTCCTACCATGATCCAAATGTTAGAATCAGTGTCTTTGTCCACAGTGTGCAGGTGAGTTTTGCAGAACAGGTGATCCTCCCAGTGTCTCTCCTATGGGTGGCTCGCCATCTTCTTTCCACAGCTCCAGGTGTTTTCACACACCAGTGATCCCAACTAAAAAACATGGCCTGCCATACAACAAGGCAACGCACATGCAGGCATTTTAACTTCACATATATCAGGAAAATAAATGGAAATAAAGTCCTAGCACTGAAATACAGGTTAACTATCAATTTAAATCCAAACTGTGACCTAAAATGGTGGCTCTGCTCTCGCTTTCACTCTACTGCAAGGCAAACTTGACCGTGCATGCTCCTTTTTAGCTTTTAGCTACACATTACACAATGAAAAACACAAAATACACAGTATAACACTTGTTCAGACTGCCTTAGCTTAGCTGTTAGTAATATCGTCTTCACATTGAGCTCATACAACAAAGGAATAACCTGCTAATACGCATGCTGAAAAAATAGCTTTTTGACTCACCAAATCCTCATTCAAAACTCAAATAAAACAGGATCCAGCAACGTGGACAGCAGGTGAACACAATATCTTCCCATGAAAGAAAAACAAAATGTAAAACCTCAAAATACACTTCTTTTACTCCTATTTACTTTCTCGTTTCCTCTCGTTTTTGACTTTTCCGTCTGCCATCTCTAGCGTTCTGCTCTTGCTCTAATTATTCTCCCTCGCTCCAGCAACGGCGCTGTAGTTACCTGATTGGCTGTAGTTACCTGATTGGCTGTTACTGCTGCACTTGCTAAAGGAGCAGTACACACAAAAATAATGATAAATTGAACAGTTTAACTATTTTTGTGACTTCCTGTTACCTTAAACACAATTGTTATTTTATTTGCTTACATTTAGTATTGATCTAAGCTTCTATTAGTTTATTATCATATTCACCTAGGTTACACTTGTCATTCAGTGTCACACTGGAATGTTCATTTTTGAATACATTGTATGAATGTATCAGCGTAAAAGTAGTCATATCAGACGCTCGCTGGCCGTGCTGTGAAAATTGTGCATGCAATCAGCTAAGTTTCCAAATCTGTCATTGCTTAACTGTTGAATATTTTATATTGTGAATACTATCATTAAAAAGCTTATAATCTCTGCTTTCCAAATACATTTATCTTGCTAAGATCTGTTCAGTACTTTGAGAATAACGACAGGTTGAAGTTGGTACAACAGAGTATACTCTCTGCTTGCATGACGTCGGGAAACTGCTGGTGGTTTTTGAGTCACAGGAAAGTGGTCAGACTCTCTGTCTTCTGATTGGTTTCTGACTGGATTACTCATGAATATCAATCAGATAACTTTTATAGGGATGTTCTTGAGCTCTCACTGTTTCTGATAAAGTATTCAGAAAATTTTCCATCAGCTAGTTTTGACGTTATGATTCACGGGAGATGTTGAGGTGAGTTTTCATAGCTTTACCTACTTTTTTTTTCAAATCAAACTGATTCATGTCAATAAATAACTGTTTTAGAATATAACTGTAGTTGTTTTGATGAAAAATATTGAGATCTTAGTGGTCGGAATGATATTAAAAAAACGGAAGTCAGAAACATGTCAATTTCAGTTCAGTTAATTGGAATTGTTTATTGGATGTGGCTCACACAGGTTTTTTTGAGGTTAGTTTTGAAAGCTGTGAGTATTAATCAAAATAATACTTTATATTATTTTATATAAACACTAGTTGGCCCTACTTTTGAGAAATACAAAGCCCTATAGAGTACAAAGAGGGTATTAGAAATAATCTTTTATTACTTTTTTTATTTTGATTGAGGATAGTATATGTAAGTGACATTCAATGCTTATTTATCCATATTTTATTATTAACGTTGATTTCTCCTTCTTTGTGATGTATAAATGAGAGTTAAGATCAGATTTATATTGCATAAATAAAGCCATTTGGTGAAACTTTGAAGAAGAGAGTGTACCAATTTAATTGTTTTACCTAATTAGCATAATTAATATGAATAAAACACTAATTTGGGGGCAGCACGGTGGTGTAGTGGTTAGCGCTGTCGCCTCACAGCAAGAAGGTCCGGGTTCGAGCCCCGTGGCCGGCGAGGGCCTTTCTGTGCGGAGTTTGCATGTTCTCCCCGTGTCCGCGTGGGTTTCCTCCGGGTGCTCCGGTTTCCCCCACAGTCCAAAGACATGCAGGTTAGGTTAACTGGTGACTCTAAATTGACCGTACCGTAGGTGTGAATGTGAGTGTGAATGGTTGTCTGTGTCTATGTGTCAGCCCTGTGATGACCTGGCGACTTGTCCAGGGTGTACCTCGCCTTTCGCCCATAGTCAGCTGGGATAGGCTCCAGCTTGCCTGCGACCCTGTAGAACAGGATAAAGCGGCTAGAGATAATGAGATGAGATGAGAAAACACAAATTTGCATAATTTGTTTTTACTCATTTTTCAAACTTTGTATTCAGTATACAGCCATCTATGTGCTTCTATGTAAATCTCTTGAAAAATAAACAAAAGTTATTAAAAAAAAACCATTTGATCTCATTCGTTAACAAGGCCCATTTTGGACCATGTTATCCTAATGCATAATATTATGTCAGTTTTCTAAAAAAATAAGCTGTTTTTTCAAGCTTTGATTTGTAATATCTCAAAAACTGATAAACATATTTTAATTCTGTAAAAAGAAAGTATGTTCTGCATTTAATTCTGAATTCAATGAGCGCAATTTGGATTGAATTTGAATTTTCACCTGATATGCCTAGTAAAAGAAAGCTAATACATTAATAAGCAGAGTCAAAAATATTCCTTGAACAGCGTGATCTTACATGAGATGGCTGATATTAAACAATAACCCCAATGTAGGTCTCTGTGCTCTGCTTGTGTCAGGTTAAAACAAATGACATTCAAGAGGATTAGTCTGTGACAAAACCTGTTTCAGGCTTTTGAATTTGGCAGGATGTTGGCTTGTATGTGTGCATTTTGGCTGCCGTTTCTCATCAGAGCTTTTGTTTTTTCTTTGAGTTCTTGGTGTTTTAATGTTTTGCTGATTTTGTCTTTTTTGCCCGCCGGTTGTGGTGTAGCTTCAGACCCTGTCTTGAAGGTTGGTTTCCCCAGGCCTTGGTCCACCATGAGTGATGTGTGCTCTGTTTGCGGTGTGCTTGTTGTTCTCATCAGCATCAGGGATACCCAGAGCTCTGTGCGGCGATGTTTCTGGGTTTAGTTTGTGGGTCCATGGCGCGGTGTTCTGAGCGCTGTTGCCCACTGATATTGCAGCGGCTGTGCAGGCAGAGTGGGCCATACCTGTTTGCGCCTTTCAGTGGGACTGTGAGCAGCTACACCACTGGAGTTACATCCTGACACCTTTTGAGAACTTTTTTTCCCCTGTTTGTTTTTGTAACTGCAAAGCAACCTTGGGTGCGAGAAAGGTGCTATATAAACAAAACATTATTATTATTATTATTATTATTATTATTGGCAGCACGGTGGCGTAGTGGTTAGCACTGTCGCCTCACAGCAAGAAGGTCCGGGTTCGAGCCCCGTGGCTGGCGAGGGCCTTTCTGTGCGGAGTTTGCATGTTCTCCCCGTGTCCGCGTGGGTTTCCTCCGGGTGCTCCGGTTTCCCCCACAGTCCAAAGACATGCAGGTTAGGTTAACTGGTGACTCTAAATTGAGCGTAGATGTGAATGTGAGTGTGAATGGTTGTCTGTGTCTATGTGTCAGCCCTGTGATGACCTGGAGACTTGTCCAGGGTGTACCCTGCCTTTCGCCCGTAGTCAGCTGGGATAGGCTCCAGCTCGCCTGCGACCCTGTAGAACAGGATAAAGTGGCTAGAGATAATGAGATGAGATTATTATTATTATTATTATTATTATTACTCCCAGAGAGGGAGCTAGATGAGCACCTGGGATGTGGGGACCACGTCATGTCCCAGCTTTCTTGAAATGTGTTGCTGGGATCAAATTCAAAATTAGCTTTTTTTTTTTCTAAAAACAATAAGATTTCTTAGTTTCAACATTTAATATGTTGTCTTTGTACTATTTTCAATTAAATACAGTATAGAGTTTCCATGATTTGCATTCTGCTTTTATTTACGTTGCGCACAGCATCGCAGTGTTTTGGGAATTGGGGACAGATTACAGATCACATTGTAATTCATCTCATATTGGTCCTGTCCTCTCCGGGGCCCAACAGCTGGTTAGTGCTCAGAGCAGACCTCGCCTTTCCAGCAGGCTTGTGGTGAGGAGGAGGTGGAAGAAGTGGAGGTGGATAGAGTGGTGAGCTCTCTGCAATCACCTCGACCTGTTCGGACAACGCTGGCATCTCTAATCAGCCCTCATCCCCGCCACATCCTGTAACCAGGGCAACAGCCGGAGCCATTTGTCTGGCCTGAGGAGAAAGGCAGGGAACTGACTAATGGCCGGCAGGCATATGAGAGAGAGAGAGACTGGAGAGAGAACTCTGAGTGTGGCTAACACGGATTTAAATTTAATGGAATTCTTCCTCTTCAGATTAGATGTGGAGGAGGATGGAAGAGGCATGACATTTTACACATTTTCTTGCCATTAACATACATCAGGGAAACAAGAACTTGGCCTTGCCTACATATGCTCACTTACACTCTCGTAACCTTCGAATATCATGGAACGAATGTCATGCTTTGAATACAGCTATTACATCATCAAGCGTTTTGAAGATCCACTGTCTTTACTCCCCCTCAGAAGCACCCTGCTTACATGGCTGATGCACAGCATAATACACAGAATTCCATTGGACATGTGTGTACTATGCTGAACTTACCACCTCTACCACTGTATAAACTATATGGCCAAAAGTATGTGGACACTCAACCATCACACCCATATGTGGTTCTTCTCCAAACTATTTCCTCAAAGTTGGAAGCCCACAATCGTACAGACTGTCTCTGTATTCTGTAGCATTACAGTTTCCCTTCAGTGGAACAAAGCGGTCCAAACCTCTTCCAGCATGATGATGCGCCTGTACACAAAGCGAGCTCCATGAAGACATGGTGTGTTAAAGGTTGGAGTGGAAGAACTTGAACTTGAGTGACCTGCAAAGAACCGTGACTGAACTCAATCCCACTGAACACCTTTGGGGTGAACTGGTACTGGAACCTTCTCAACTTCAACATCCCAACATCAGTACCTGACCTCACTAATGCTGTTGTAGCTGAATGGGTGACTAAAGCATTCATATTCATTTCCATCCCCAGTGGAGATCATCCTGATTTAATACAAACTTTAGGATTCTCAGTTTAAATCTAAACAAGATGATTTTTTTCACCATCATTCCTTTACCTTGTTTTGTGCTGCTTTCCCGTTGATTTCTGCTTACCTTTAATCCTCCATTTCATCACTGTCACTTCTCTGTCCTGCTTAACAACTCTGCTCCTTATCCAAGAAAAAACTGAGTAAAAAAAGAAAAGCTACAGAGAGCATGATATGAAGGCGAGTGATAGAGTATCGATTGGGTCTTTAGCTAGTCAGGTCTAAATGGAACTGTGAGGCCAGTCAAACCATGGTGGGGGGGGGTCTCCACTGGCTTAATTTTCTGGACCTTGTTCTGCTCTTGACTAAAAGGTCAGGAAAGATTAGTGAGCGTTAGCCCAACTCGTAGCATGGCAGCATCTGTGACAGATTATTTTTTCTCTTTATTTCCTTTCACTTCTTTCTTTCTGTTTGAGAAGAACTGAAATCTCCCCACTTTCTGATGTTGCTCAGTTAGTGGCCCAGTATCTATGCTAGTGCTAATGCTAATGACTGAACAGCTCCTTCTTTTTCTCCAAATTGAATATTACCATCTTGGAGCCAAAAAGAAAAGCTATTCATCAATCATTCTTCAGGACATTCTAGCTTTCTTAGGTAGCTTTATCTGTGGAACCTTTCTTGAAAGGAATGTCCCCTGCATAAATCAATAACTGTTAAAAAATTTTTTTGACCGAATTTTCTGAAATGTATTCGATACATGTCCAAAAACTTTTCATCCACACCTTGATAAAGTTAAGGTTAGCGTTCATTCTGAAGGTTAGCTTTAGTACTCAAGATGTGCATTTGCCCTGAAGGTTATCTTTTGCTCGCAAGGTTAGCTTTCACTCTCTGGATTAGCTTTCTAAGTATGAGGTTAGCTTTGAGTCATTAGGCTTCTTGGAATTCAAAAGAAAGTTCAAGAGTAAACACAGATCTGTTGAAAGTGGCGTGGGAAGAAAAAAGAAAAGGTGACATCAGCCTTGTGATTGGTCATGGGAAATTATTAGGCAAGCTTTACTTGCAGTTAGCCCCACCCACTTTGCATAAAGAAACCTTAGAGTTACAAGACCAACATTAGTAATAGTGTAGTACTAGGGTCCATTCTCCACTCATCCACATGTCCATGCCCTGCTCATCTGCATTGTTATCCTTCACCCATCCACGTCTCCATTCTCCATCCACCCATGTCTTCATCCTCATCTGCTCCACATCTCCATTTTCTGCCTCATACCTGCAAACTCAGAAGGTCTGAAAAAGGTGACAAACTTTTATACACCCCCGATCTAAACCAAAACCCGAGCCCACCCCCTCTCTGAAAAAAGGTGCAACATAGCTACAGGTAAACAAAAAACCTGTTTATTAACATAACATTGTTTTTTTGGTCAATCAATGCAAAATGGCTGATGGTCAATCAACAAAATCAACCACAATCAAGTAACAACAATGTCAAGCTGAGTAATTTACTAATAGTAAATCTCATTTCTTCATTTTTTTGGCCTGGACAAGCCGTTCCAGGGGTGGCACGGTGGTGTAGTGGTTAGCGCTGTCGTCTCACAGCAAGAAGGTCCGGGTTCGATCCCCGTGGCCGGCGAGGGCCTTTCTGTGCGGAGTTTGCATGTTCTCCCCGTGTCCGCGTGGGTTTCCTCCGGGTGCTCCGGTTTCCCCCACAGTCCAAAGACATGCAGGTTAGGTTAACTGGTGACTCTAAATTGACCGTAGGTGTGAATGTGAGTGTGAATGGTTGTCTGTGTCTATGTGTCAGCCCTGTGATGACCTGGCGACTTGTCCAGGGTGTACCCCACCTTTCGCCCGTAGTCAGCTGGGATAGGCTCCAGCTTGCCTGCGACCCTGTAGAAGGATAAAGCGGCTAGAGATAATGAGATGAGATGAGAAGCCGTTCCATGGCCAGTTTCCTCTGCTTTGCCATTTGTCTCTTTCGGCAACATAGCTTCAGCCCACTAAGGGCTACTTTGTCTTCAGGCAGCACTTGGGCCAGGTTCACCATCACTGGTGCAAAGGTGAAAGGAAGTGAATATTCAGCAAGAGTAGCCAGAACTATTGGCTAAACAAAGAAAATATTATTAGATTTACATCATTAAAGCTGGTTTAATATTCACAAACTTCCATTGCTATTACAAAGTTGTTAAGACTGGATCCTCATTCCAATAGACATGATCTAGGCTACGGTAGTTAATCTCTAAATTAACTAAACATGCAATGTACAATATTTTTTGGTAATGTAGGCTAGTCTACTCCTATTTTGCCTAACATTAGCCTACTGGCAAATATCAAGTAACCTGTTAAACAGTGAAATGGTAGAATTACAGAAAACTACAAGCCTAGCCTATTTAGCCTAATCTATACACACCTCTGCATTGGCAACTCACTGAAATGTAGGTGCAGGCACCCTAACTCGCTCCCTCATAACATCAGGCCCCTTGGAAGCACTTTGCTCTGGGACTGGAAGGACACTGGATGTGGTCATAACAGTGCACACTTTTTGACGGTGCACCTCTGTTTGGCAGTGTGCCAAAAGAGCATGAGAGCCTTTGCTGCTGTAATTTATTTCTTTTTGGCAAAGACTGCATTTTGAATACCCGGCTTTGTCTATCTTATGAAAAAAACTGTGACAGCGGGAAGCTGTGCTGAACTCCCTTCACTTCAGTCTTGACCTCGATTTTTAGCCAGGTCCAGCTCCACCTGCACCTCAGACCTGCATCAAGCTTTGCTACATAAACAGCTTCCTCTTTAAGCTCCCTCATTCTGGAAAAGAATTGACCATCGGCTGGGTCAGGGCTCCTTTTTGTTACCATAAACGTTTGTAAAGGCTAACTCTAACTACATCCATCCATGTTAAATGATCTGCCGGAGAAGGTGTTTCAAGCACTTAAAAAACGCCGGTGTACTAACGTTAATGTTACGTGTTCGTTTTCATTCCTCATCTTGTGACAATGTCGCATTATCATCAGATAACAGTACAGATGCAGTAGAGATAGCCTTCACAAAAATTATTCGAACTGAACCGACTGGTATGAAAGGTTAACGTTAACACACAATTCACTGATGTTAGCTGACATCCTAGCTAACGTTAGCATACAAGCTGAAAAACTTTACATTATGTATAACGTTAAACATGTTGGAAAAGGTTTCATGTCACGACACATGTAACGTTGCTAAAGTAGGATTATCTTTGACAAACCAAGTTTAATTTACACAGCATATTACATTGTTGGCGGATAACGAGATTTACCTCAAGTCTGTCGCTAGTGTCCATAGATCTCTGAAGTCACTGACGCAAGTCGTATGTTTACTGTCTATGGTTTAGTCAGGCAAAGGTTTAGTTCACCATTAACGTTTAGTTCATAGTTAACGTTAGCATACAAGCTGAAAAACTTTACATTATGTATAACGTTAAACATGTTGGAAAAGGTTTCATGTCACGACACATGTAACGTTGCTAAAGTAGGATTATCTTTGACAAACCAAGTTTAATTTACACAGCATATTACATTGTTGACAGATAATGAGACTTACCTCAAGTCTGTCGCTAGTGTCCATAAGTCACTGACGCAAGTCGTATGTTTACTGTCTATGGTTTAGTCAGGCAAAGGTTTAGTTCACCGTGGGAAAGATGGATTGACTTGGATGTTTGTGATTGGCCAAATGAGTAGCGTGTGATTGGCCAAATGACTCTTGTGAAGATGGCAATCCCATTTTACTGAAAGTCCCATCCACCGCTGATCCCCCGACCCCCCCCCCCCCAAAAAAAAACAACAACTCTTTGGATCTAGATGAATCACGAGAATGACATATTTTGTTTGCAAAACGGCGAATTTCGCCGAAAAGCGACAAGTTTGCAGGTATGCTGCCTATCCACATCTCCATTCTCCATCCACCCTTGTCTCCATCCTTGTCTGCTCCACATCTCCATTCTCTGCCTATCCATGTCTCTGTCCTCCACTCATATACATCTTTGTCCTCATGACCTGCTGCTTGTTCACTTCTTCATTTGCTTATTTCATTTGATTTGTTTATTGAGTTGCTCGCTGCAGGCACTAATTATTGAACTGGAACCTGAGAAGAGAAAGCCAATCTAAATCTGGCCAGGAGTACTTATCATTTTTTAATGTGTTTAGCATTCTCACACACACACACACACACACACACACACACACACACACACACACACACACAGAAGCATATGTTCATATGTACATATCCAACTTTTTGGCTGTTTGTTCCACTGAGAACCTGAAAGAAAAAAAAACAGTACTGTGGAAAATCAGCATCAACCCCCCATCTGTCTGTCTGTCTGTCTGTAATGTCTCTCTCTCTCTCCATTATTGACACCCTGTTTGTTAAATGGCTTTGCTAGAACCTTTGACATGCTGTCAGTGTTTTGGAGATTACACTCGTCCTCTGTCTCCATGACAGAAAGAGGGATCAAAAAGCAACAGAAGAAAAGATAAAAGGATACTTGAGGAGAAAAAAAAGGTCTGAATGATGGGCTGATCTATTCTAGCTCAGTTCCGTGAGACAATTTGTCCAAAGTGACAGTCTTAATCCCATTCAGTGTTCATGCGTGGATGTGTGATTCTCCAAAACTCACTTTTTTTCATTTACACATGACAACTATTATCGGTCTTCTGACGCAGGTTATGTGTTTCAGAATCCCTCTGCATATTGGTTTATGCATTTAAATGGGCCATAATGATATTGAACTCAGTTTCTGTGTTTGGATTTGTAATTTGAGTTAGGATCTTCATACATTTGGATCATTTTAGATGATTCCTGCACAAATCGTATTCATAATCACAGCACTGTTCCCAGCATGAGGAAACACATTAACTGAGCCATCAGAGAGCACGGGGATGCCCTGGCCACCAATGCCCAACAATCTGCCCTTCCAGATTGCTCTTTGGCCAGTGGTTTCATTTAATCCAGGGGGAAAGTATTTGATGCAATATCAGGCGAAGGATCCAAGTTTTAATTCACTGAAAACTGTCATTTGGGAATGTGGAATTACAAACAAAAATGCACAATGTATGTTACAAAATAACAGGAAATTTACAGTGTTGAACTCATGAATATGTTTTATTTGCTTGAATTAAAAGGGCTGGCTCACCCTTCCCAGAAGTCTCTGTGGCAAATACTGAGTCACAATTTTCACATCCATAGACATTCCACTGTTTGAAAAACAATCCACAACAATACAGTGACATCATAAGCCAGAGATCATAAACTGTACTGTGAAATTGACAATATTTTATCAAAGTAGTTACATTTTACATTCTTTCAACTGATTTTCTGTTTCCATTCTATTTTCGTTTAGTCATTCCATTGTAATGGACCAGAACTGGCCTCAGGCCGTCTCGCAGGTGGCCACAAAGGAAAGAAAATATCAGGCATATTCTCATCAAAACTTCCACATATGACAAGTAGATGAAGAAAAGTTTTGACATCGATTTGGAAGGGATCACAAACAGTGAATTTGCATAGGTTTTCCTGCACAGAGTGCTAACAAAGTAGTGTTCACATGCTTTCAAAACAAAAATAACGAACTGGATTCTGGGAAGCGTGAGTCACCCCTTTAAGTTTGTGTATTTTTTCTCTAAATGCTGAATGATCTGTGCTCTGTGGCCCAGATATCAGGAATAAGAAGTGTTTACAGTAGCAGTTTATATCATCTATAGTCACACCAATCACCAAATCTGGGAGGGAATATTAATTTGCACTAGCAGCATTGGCACAAATTGTTACTCTCAGGATCTTTCTACTTTCTTCTTCTTATTATTATTATTCTAATATTTTTTAGGATGCTATTTCTCCCTCAGTTTCAACCAATCATCATGAAATTTCACATGAAGAATACCTCTGGGCTCAATTGCGTTGCTATGACTATTGGTGCTGATCCAGATCACTGATCTGGAATGATGCATGAAAAACAGGATTTTTTTCAATCACTCTGTCAATGTTCATGATTTTTTAATCAGTTTATTCATTTATTATTATTATTATTATTATTATTATTATTATTATTATTATTATTATTATTATGTTCAGGGCAGCAGGGCACAACTTTTCCTCACTAAGCATCACTTACCGTTCTGGATCAAGAAGGTACAGTGACCAGTGTGAGTACACAGGCACTTACAGATGTACATGCAGCGGAAGACAGCTTTAGAATAGCAAACCAAGCCAAAACGAGAGACAGAAATCATAGTCAAAGAACAAGCTAGAGTCGGGAGATCAGCAAACAGAGTAACGTGGGCAAAACAGAAATCGAGAAAACGAGAATACATGAGCAAAGGTCAAACAGGCAGAAAGGCAGTCAGAGAATAACAAGACTTGGTATGTACAGAAAAACCAGAATGATACTTTGCAATGTGTGCTTGTGTGACTGGGGTTTAAATACTGAGACAGGTGATGAGGAAATGAATGTCAGCTGAGAGTCAGAAGGCGGGAGATAGAGGGTGCTGTATGTGCTGGGAGTTGTAGTCCGAGCTGTCCATGTTTGTAGTCTGCTTGTCTCCAGCGGGTTTACTGACAGAGCCTCCCTGAGGAGCTACCTCTAGGAGCTATACTTTTTCGGGGTCGTCCTCGATTGCGGGGTGCTGGGTGTGGAAGTCTTGCTTGAGCAGAGGGTTCAGGATGTCCTTGGACTTGACCCAAATTTGTTCTTCCGGCCCATACCCTTCCCAATCTACCAGGTACTCGATCTGGCCACCTCTTTGCCTGGAGTTGAGGATTTTGTTGACCTGGTAGATGGGTTCACCGTCAAGATTCAGAGAAGGGTAATCTTGAGTGGGTGTGTTGTTGAAGAGTGGGCCTGGGATGACCGGTTTGAGATTGGAGATGTGGAAAGTGGGAGAGACTCTGCTGTGGGGTGGAAGTTCTAGATGATATGAGACATCGTTGATGCGCCATAACACCTTGAAGGGTCCGATGTAGCGTGGTTGTAGTTTCTTACAGGCGTGTGTCTCTCGTAGGTTCTTAGTTGCCACCCATACTCGATCACCGGGAAGATAGGTGGGAGTCTCTCCTCTGTGTCAATCAGCATACATCTTGTACTTGGCACAGACGACCTCTAGCCGCTGAAGGACCTCTTCCCAAATGGTTTGGCTGTGCTGGAACCACTCGTCTACTGCCTGTAACTGATTGAGTGCATCGTCCTAGGGGAACAAGGGTGGTTGGTAGCTGAGTATACACTGGAAAAGTGTTAGCTGAGCCACAGAATGCTTTGAGTTCTGCGCATACTCAGCCCATGGCAGGAAACGTGCCCAGTCCCCCTAGTTGCACATGCAGTAGATTCACAGGAAGCAACTGATTTCCTGGTTGGCCCATTCTACCTGCCCATTGGACTGGGGGTGGTAGCCGGATGCGAGGCTAATGGACACCCCCAACCTCTCCATGAAGCAGGACCAGAACTTGGAGATGAATCGTGGGCCTCAGTCACTGACGATGTCTTCAGGGATGCCATAGTATCGGAATACTTGCTGGAAAATAAGCTCATCCATTTGGGTGGCCATAGGGATACCTGGAAGAGGGATGAGCCTCAAAGCTTTCAAGAACCGGTCAATGGTGACCATGATTGTGGTATTGTTTTGTGACGAAGGAAGGTCTGTGATGAAGTCGATCACCAAGTATGACCAGGGTTGCTGCGGGACAAGTAGAGGCATGAGTTTGCCGGCTGGAGGAGCTCAAGGAGCCTTGGCCTGGGCACAGTGGGAACAGGAAGAGATGAACCGGTTGATTTCGGTCAGCATGTTATCCCACCAGTACCTATTCTTCAGCATCTGGTAGGCATGTTGACTGTTGGGGTGACCAGCAGCAGGAAAGGAGTGCACCCAGGTGATGAGTTTGCTGCATAGATGTGCTGGGACAAAGAGAAGACCAGATGGGATGGGATTAGGTCCAGATTGTGGTTGAGACTTACAGATTTCACTATTCAGATCCCACATGATGGATTGTACAAAGTGCTGTGTCAGGATGATGGGTTGAGGTTCTGTGCCTTTGGGAGATGGTTCTATAGCCCGGGACAGAGCATCCACCTTGGTGTTCTTGGACCCTGGTCAGAAGGAGATAGAGAAATTAAAACGAGTGAAAAACAGCACCCACCTGGCCTGACGTGGATTCAACCTCTTGGCCTTCTTGAGATACTCTAGGTTCTTATAGTCAGTTAGGATGATGAATGGATGAGTTGCTCCCTCCAACCAGTGTCGCCATTCAACCAAGGCTAGTTTGATGGCCAGCAGCTCATGATTGCCCACATCGTAATTCTTCTCGGCAGGGGTTAGCTTCTTGGAGAAGAAAGCCACTGGGTGTAGTTTCAGCTTTTCCCCAAACCGCTGGGACAAGATGGCTCCTACTCCTGTGTCAGAAGCATCTACCTCCACGATGAATGGTTTCGTGGGGTCTGGATGCTGGAGAATCACAGCCGACATGAAGGTGGTTTTCAGCTTGTTGAAGGCTTCTACTGCCTAAGGATTCCATCTGAGGCACTTGGGACCCTTTTTCAGGAGAGTAGTCAATGGAGCGGCCAAGGTGCTGAAGTTCCTGATGAAACGGTGGTCGAAGTTGGCAAAACCTAGAAATCTCTGGAGGTCCTTGACTAACTTAGGTTGGGGCCACAAGGTAATGGCCAAGACTTTGGTTGTGTCCATGCTGACCCCTTCTGAGCTAATGATGTAGCCCAAGAAGGAGATCTTGTCTTGGTGGAATTCACATTTTTCAGCTTTGACGTAGAGGTGGTTCTCCAGCAACTGTTTGAGGACAGTTCTGACATGGTCTTGATGACTGGGGAAATCTGAGGAATAGATCAAGATGTCATCTATGTAGGCAATGACATATTTTCCCAGCATGTCCCACAGCATGTCATTGATAAAACTTTGGAACACGCTGGGAGCTGAAGATAGGCCATATGGCATGACCCGGTATTCAAAGTGATCAGTGGAAGGTGGTCTTCCACTCATCACCTCATTTAATCTGGATCAGGTTGTAGGCACTTCGAAGATCCAGCTTGGAAAACACCTTGGCCGATCTGAGTTGCTCCAGAGCTGCCAGAACCAGAGGGAGAGGATACGGATATTTAACGGTGACTTCATTAAGCCCTCTATAGTCTATGCAGGGCTGACGTTCACCTCCTCATTTCTCCACAAAGAAGAAGCTGGACGAGGCAGGAGATTTCAACTGATGGATGTAACCTTGTTTGAGAGCCTGATGTACTCCTGGATGTACTCTTCCATGGCAGAGTGTTCTTTCTGGGAAAGGGGATAGATGCAACCTCGTGGTGGCACCATGCCTGGAAACAGCTCAATGGCGCAGTTGCAGGGCCTATGTGGTGGTAGTCCGCAGGCCTTCCCCTTGCTGAAGACCTCAGAAAGATCCTGGTAGCATTCTGGAATGTTGTCCATGGAGTCAGGGAGCAGGCTCTCAACTGAAATGGAGGAAATGATGAGTTGGGGATGAGAGAGGCAGCTCTGAAAGCACATAGGTGACCACTGGAGTATCTCCTTGTTCTACCATGAAATGAGGGGATCATGCAATTGTAACCAGGGGTAGCTGAGGATGATATCATGATGGTCAGTGGTCACGATGTACAAAGAGATTAGTTTGTGATGTAGGGCCCCCACTTGTATCTGCAGCGGCTGTGTCCGTGATGTGACTAGGCCGTTGCCTATGGGTCCACCGTCGATAGTCCAAATGCTAAGTGCACTTTGCAGAGAGGTGACTGGCAGGTTGAGCTTTTGCACGAGGGCTTCACTGATGAAGTTCCTCTCTTCTGAATCTATGAAGGCAGATAGGACATGAGTGGAGGACGCCATCTTCAGTAACACTGGGATTTTGAAGGATTTAAAGTTAAGTTTTCTCACCAGAATTTGGGTTGGAACAGGTCTCTCAGTTGAGGTTCCCCGGGCAGGTCAAACTGGGCAGTGTTGGATGTCATGACTGGCACTCCCACAGTAGAAGCACAAACCCTCCTTGCACCTTCTGTCACACTCAGTGTGGGACAACCATGTGCATGACACTTCCATGGGTGCGTGGTCCTCAGCAGGAGATGTTGGCTTCTTCTCCATGAGGAACGAAGGCTGGTGCTTCAACAGTTGGTCTAGACGTATGGCCAGTTCAGTCAGGGTGTCCAGTGAGAGGTTCTCATCCCTACATGCCTTGCTGAGTATTTCAGGGCACAGTCCCTGGTGAAAGACTACTTTGAGTGCTGGGCTGTTCCATCCACTGGAGGCTGCAAGAGTCCTGAAATCCAGGGCATACTCGGCGACACTTCTGGTGCCCTGTGAGCTGGTGAGAAGGCTTTCCCCAACTTCAATTCCTTCAGGCTCGTGATCGAATACCTTCTTGAATAGGGAGAGGAACTGTTCATATGACCCTGTTGGTTTTCCACATTTGTTCCAGATGGCTGTAGCCCAGCAGAGTGTTTTGCCGGTGAGGAGAGACAGAAATTTAGCGATTTTATGTTCTTCCAGAATATCCGGCATGGTGGCGAAATACAAGGAGCATTGTAACAAGAAGCCCTTACATGCGGCGGGGTCGCCAGTGAACTTTTATGGTACGGGGAGTTGCAGCGCTGAGCGAGGAGGAGATTCAGTGGGCGCTAGGAGGGCCTGCGACATAGCACTTGTTAGCTGCGTCATCCTGGTGTTCAGATCAGCGAGCATCTGTTGATGTTCTCCTAGCAGTCGCCCCTGTGCATTGAGAGCCGTCTGTTTGTGATCCTCTGCTACATCCATGCTGGCGAAGTATCCTGTGAGTACGCAGGCACTTACGGATGTACGTGCGGTGGAAGACAGCTTTAGAATAGCAAACCAAGCCAAAATGAGAGGCAGGAATCATAGTCAAAGGACAAGCTAGAGTCGGGTGATCGGTGAACAGAGTAACATGGGCAAAACAGAAATCGAGAAAACGAGAAAACATGAGCAAAGGTCAAACAAGCAGAAAGGCAGTCAGAGAATAACAAGACTTAGTATGTATGGAAAACCCAGAACAATACTTCGCAATGTGTGCTTGTGTAACTGGGTTTTAAATACTGAGACAGGTGATGAGGAAATGAATGTCAGCTGAGAGTCAGAAGGCGGGAGATAGAAGGCGCTGTGTGTGTTGGGAGTTGTAGTCCGAACTGTCCATGTTTGTAGTCTGCTCGTCTCCAGCGGGTTTACTGACAACCAGATGTCCCAGTTTGTAACAGTTAGTACAAACTACTGTGACTTTAGTCACAATCTCTATCTAGTTATTATTATTATTATTATTATTATTATTAATAATAATCTAAAATATCACTTGGTCTTTGAAATACTGATTTTATTTCATTCTATTAAATTTTCATTAATTTATTACAAGTCATTAACCTTCCAGAATGCTTTTTAGAGTTTTTTTCTCCTTCCTTCCTTCCTTCCTTCCTTCCTTCCTTCCTTCCTTCCTTCCTTCCTCAGTGAATTTAAAACATTAAAATTTATCATTTCATTTCTCTTTCTTTCTTTCTTTGCTTCCTTCCTTTTATGTGGCTGTATCTCAAAACACATTGATTGATTGATTGATTGATTGATTGATAGATAGATAGACACTTTTTAAAGAAATTTAACACCTTAAAAAGATTATACTGCCTAAAGTAGTTCAATATTTTACCGTTTTAACCTTTTGATGTTTTACTCCACTTTTCATTCACCTCCTTTTTTTTTAAATGCACCTTTTCATTCTGATTCAGAGGTCTTGCTTCACTGTATGTTTTAAATGGGAAAAAAGAACATTATATGAAGAAAGCTTACGAGTGAAACATAATTCATAAACTATGACTTTCGACTTTCCAGAAACACCATCACGAACATCAGCCCATGCACCATATCGTAACTGGACAGAAAGAGCACGTTGGCTTGAAATCTGCTATTTATTTTCCAGCCCATTTGGATTATATTTGAGATTAGTTCTGCTGCTTTCTTGCTCCAGTTTGACATGAGGCACCTGTGGAGATATGTGGGTGGATGGTCCACTCAGTGAAGTGGAACTTCTCCAAGTTATGCCATGGCAACAGCGCTTTCGGCTCAAAAACAACCTCCATCACATATGCTGCTGTCTTTATTAGTGAGTGACAGGCAGGCAGTGGGTTATGCGTACCGTATGCCTTGCAGAATTCTGATTTACTGTGCTGCCTCATACCCCAGCAATGAAGAGATGCCATATTTCAGTCTGAGGATGTATCGATCAATTTTCTCAGATCCCGGGACCAATTTTTAGAGTGTCAATACAATCAGGAAGATGATCGTAGATCTGCATTCTGGCTCCGAGTTAGATCCAGATCCAGAGAACTTTGCAAATATTAGGATGCACATATCAGCATTAAATTCTCTTTTAATTGCTCTGGAAGTCGTCCTAGTGACTATGAGCTGCTGCACAAAGCCTCTGCTTTTGAATTACAGTTGGCGCAGTAGAGTCGAGCGTTTGTACCCAGCCTTTGGGTTCTTGCAAAGTACTAACAATCTGAGGCATAATGTAATGAATTCAATTTAGCGCAAAGAGCTCTGAGCTCATGGGAATATATGGGGCTGCACATTTGCACAATTATCAAGCTCCTGGAATTGTTCAGAATAAAGCGACACAGTTTATTTTTGCGAAGTTGATTTGAATTTTTTATTGTTTTCAGATGCTGCTTTATGTCTAATCAGTTCTCTGTATCCCAGAGGCACAGCCACGGTTGGTTAATTCAACACAGGCAGCACAGCTGATTATATATGTCAAACAACATATATACATGTTTTACATTGTAATTGCACTATAATGATGTTCATGGTTGGCATGGTGGTGTTGTGGTTTGGACTGTTGCCTCACAGCAAGCAGGTTCTGGGGTTGAACCTGTGGAGTTTGCATGCTCTGGTTTCCTCCCACAGGAGAGCAAAAGACATCTGGATTAGGTCAACTGGATACTCTAAATTGCTCATAGGTGTGTCAGCCCTGTGATAGATTGGAGTATCAGCCTGAGGAGCAATTGGGGATTGGGTGCCTTGCTCAAGGGTACTTCAGCCATACTTGCTGGTCCAGGGAATTGAACCAGCAACCTTTTGGTCCCAAAGCTGCTTCTCAAACCATTAGGCCATGACTTCCCTCTTGTTTAGGAAGTAGCTCACCCAATATCAGTTGGGATTGGCTCCAGCTCATCCATGATCCACAGTGGATCAGTGGGATAAAAAAATGAATATTCTATATACAGAGATGTCCACAAGTGCTGGTGATTGGCGGTTTTCTCTGCCTACACAGATGGTCTGTGCCGGCTACTCGATCCCAGAAAAAAAAAAAAAAAACTTGCCTTTCAATATTCAAGTGATTTATTTCGTTTCCATTGCTCATAATTTGCTGCAAATCCAATTTTTTCACCACAGACTTGTCTTTGATTGCCGGAAGCGATGCCATATTTGGTGATCGATTTTCATACTCTGATTGGCTGAGCTGGACTATGTGACCATGCCGTAGCATACAGTATGTAGTTATGTTACAGAGCCAGGGAGCATACTACAGAGGGCAACTGAGAAAGCCAAGCACACGTACATCTGGAGGGAAATTTCACACATATTTTGCAAGTGTTTTGCAGGGAAATGGTTAGTAATTTATTAGCTGAGAATGCACCAGAAGCCACCAGAGAGCATGTAAATTTCAACATTTTCTGGAGGGGTATGCCCCCAGACCCCCCTAGCGTTAGTGTGCCACCACAAATTCCAAAGCCCCCTGCTACTTTTTTTAGCTGGCTACTTCAGATTTTCTGGAGAACCATGTATATATGTTCACAAAAAGTCTAACATTATGATTTCTCCATATTTATCCTCTCCACACATCAAATAAACATGTCCATTCAAAGTGTACTTGTAGTGAATTTTAATTACTTGCTATTTCAAAAGATCACGTATGATATTAGTGGTTCTGTCATGGAATGTTTGTCATAAGCTCTTGTCAAGTATGTGTGAGTTTTAAGTCACTGCTCCATCAGTCAGGCATGGTCAGTGACATGTTGCCTCCTTCATGGGCTGTTCCGGCACTGGTAGTGACACACAGTCACTGGTTTGTCCTATTGGCTGGGCTGCAGTGGACTGGTCACTGACCCTGTGCTGCAAAAACCAGTCTAAGATAACACATTATCAACAGATCTAGTCATAAGAAATACAAGAAATATTTACACTTACTCAAGCTGATCTTTGGCTGGATCGAGTTGAAGTAAAATAAAAAGGCACAGTTCATCATCAGTGTGCAGTTCTCAAGACTGAACTGAACTGAATTGCTGTCCTGAATCATGAACCAAATCATGAATTGATTCGCTGTCCTGAAATTGAATTGCTGCCTTGAATCATAAAATGAATCATGAATTGAATCGCTGTCCTGAATCGTCCGAAACACAGAAAATCCGCGTGCCATCTTGAAAAGTTTTACCTCCAAATAGCCCAAACTATGTCAGACAAATTTTATCCTGTTTATGGTGGGCGTTAGAAAGAGAAACCAATCGAACCCGAA
Organism: Neoarius graeffei; assembly: GCF_027579695.1. Taxonomy (NCBI): domain Eukaryota; kingdom Metazoa; phylum Chordata; class Actinopteri; order Siluriformes; family Ariidae; genus Neoarius; species Neoarius graeffei. The sequence continues at coordinate 67,878,678 of NC_083571.1, forward strand.
AGAGTGAAAGTGATCATCATTCTGTTACCATGTGAATAGTCTTTTATGAATGTATGAGTGGGCGCTCAGCCCTCCGACTCCGGTGTGACTGAGTAAGGTGACAAGTTTTATGTTTCATCTAATTTAGGTAATTTAAAAACTATAATATTATTTGGCAGTGGGCACATAGGAAAGTGTAAAGTATAAAGTTTCTGTCAATATGTTTATCATGCTTGTATGATAAAAAACTCGCGAAGACATTTGTCTCAATACATGACCTACTCATTCTAAACCTGTTGAGCTTCGCTGGCAAAGCTCTCGACCCCAAAGTACAACCAAATCTACTTGCACATAATGCCCTGAAATAATAGATATGTGCCATAAAATAAAGATATATTACAAGTATTAGATCTATATTTATTCAACTTGTTTTGAAGTTACTTGACTGGGAACTGGGAATCTCGACCCACAAAACACTGCTTGTTTACTTGCACCTGATAACCCGGAATCAACGACTGTACGCCACTTCCGGCTGGCAATGGCTGCTTCCTGTGGTTCTGCCTCTGTGGGTAATTCACTGAATAAAATTGTCCACAAAAGTGTTTTTACAGTGTTTTTTTTTTTTTTTTTTTTTTTTTAACTGAATGTGTGCAGGCGGCACGGTGGTGTAGTGGTTAGCGCTGTCGCCTCACAGCAAGAAGGTCCGGGTTCGAGCCCCGTGGCCGGCGAGGGCCTTTCTGTGTGGAGTTTGCATGTTCTCCCCGTGTCCGCGTGGGTTTCCTCCGGGTGCTCCGGTTTCCCCCACAGTCCAAAGACATGCAGGTTAGGTTAACTGGTGACTCTAAATTGACCGTAGGTGTGAATGAGAGTGTGAATGGTTGTCTGTGTCTATGTGTCAGCCCTGTGATGACCTGGCGACTTGTCCAGGGTGTACCCCGCCTTTCGCCCGTAGTCAGCTGGGATAGGCTCCAGCTTGCCTGCGACCCTGTAGAAGGATAAAGCGGCTAGAGATAATGAATGAATGAATGAATGTGTGCATCTTTTGTCTATAAGTAATACATAAAGCACAATTAATGTTGTAACCATGACCAGTACTAGTACACTTTAATCTAATTTTGTTGGCTACCTGCTGCTACTGTATGATGAGAAACATGATAAACCAGTCAGGATCATGCATTTTCTATTTCTTTTTGAAAGCTACTAGCTTGGTAGTTAGATGCTGAGCTCAGGGATATCAGTGTGAAATATTATGTTACTTGTGTAATTTTCAGTGGAATGTCATAAAGAGATTTTATTGCAGTGTTACTCATATGACAAGATTGGTTAATGCTAGATCGTGCCTTACATAATAAGATAAGAAACAAGAAAAAAAAAACACGCCATTACCACGCCTGCTGCTCTCTGGCATCCGTCCAAAGTGCATAAGCGCATCACACATCAATGTAATTGTACAGATTGTGCAGTAATTCTATTTAATACATAACCTCATCCTCCCTTAAATTCATTCCTAGCCAATTTCTGTTTTCTAACAAGAGCATCCAATAATGTCTGAGATGATTGAGAAGCAATTCCAGATTACATTCTTCCATCATGATGCAATGAGACAGGACGTCTTCCCCTAATGGAGTATTGAAAAATACATTCAGCATCTTTGATTCACATTCACTGTAAACATCAGGCTTTATTGCGATTGATTAACCAGGCAGGAGAGATGAAGTAAATAGTTAGGATGTGATGGCATCCTTCAGGAGATTTTAGAGCCCTGTGTTCACTTTGTGCCCTGGAAAATCAGCCAGAATCGTGGAATCATTTAGATGGAGTACACTTTGTGGTTTCTCAATAACATGACAAGCTGTTTGTTTGTTTGTTTTGTATTAAATTTAAACAAGGGGAAATAATGAATTTCAGGGTTTCCACAGTAACTCTCCTTCATCATACCACACTGCTGTTGATTCTTTTTCCATAACAGGACAAACATTTGAGTAATTTATTCCTTGTGTAGAGAGCTCTGAGCTGGGAAAACATGATAAGAAGAACTACTGTTCTGGTCTTACCTTCCTCCAGCAGGAATATTCCATCATTTTTCAGAACGATGTAATTAATACAGAGAGAGAGAGAATCTCTACATAATACTACAGTGGTGCTTGAAAGTTTGTGAACCCTTTAGAATTTTCTATATTTCTGCATAAATAGGGCCTAAAACATCATCAGATTTTCACACAAGTCCTAAACGTAGATAAAGAGAACCCAGTTAAACAAATGAGACAAAAATATTATACTTGGTCATTTATTTATTGAGGAAAATGAGCCAATTTTACATATCTGTGAGTGGCAAAAGTATGTGAACCTCTAGGATTAGCAGTTAATTTGAAGATGAAATGAGAGTCAGGTGTTTTCAATCAATGGGATGACAATCAGGTGTGAGTGAGCACCCAGTTTTATTTAAAGAACAGGGATCGATGAAAGTCTGATCTTCACAACACGTTTGTGGAAGTGTATCATGGCACGAACAAAGGAGATTTCTGAGGACCTCAGAAAAAGCATTGTTGATGCTCATCAGGCTGGAAAAGGTTACAAAACCATCTCTAAAGAGTTTGGACTCCACCAATCCACAGTCAGACAGATTGTGTACAAATGGAGGAAATTCAAGACCATTGTTACCCTCCCCAGGAATGGTCGACCAACAAAGATCACTCCAAGAGCAAGGCGTGTAATAGTCGGCGAGGTCACAAAGGACCCCAGGGTAAGTTCTAAGCAACTGAAGACCTCTCTCACATTGGCTAATGTTAATGTTCATGAGTCCACCATCAGGAGAACACTGAACAACAGTGGTGTGCATGGCAGGGTTGCAAGGAGAAAGCCACTGCTATCCAAAAAGAACATTGCTGCTCATCTGCAGTTTGCTAAAGATCACGTGGGCAAACCAGAAGGCTATTGGAAAAATGTTTTGTGGATGAATGAGACCAAAATAGAACTTTTTGGTTTAAATGAGAAGCGTTATGTTTGGAGAAAGGAAAATACTGCATTCCAGCATAAGAGCCTTATCCCATTTGTGAAACATGGTGGTGGTAGTATCATGGTTTGGGCTTGTTTTCTGCATCTGGGCCAGGATGGCCTGCCATCATTGATGGAACAATGAGTTCTGAATTATACCAGCAAATTCTAAAGGAAAATGTCAGGACATCTGTCCATGAACTGAATCTCAAGAGAAGGTGGGTCATGCAGCAAGACAACAACCCTAAGCACACAAGCCGTTCTACCAAAGAATGGTTAAAGAAGAATAAAGTTAACATTTTGGAATGGCCAAGTCAAAGTCCTGACCTTAATCCAATCGAAATGTTGTGGAAGGACCTGAAGCAAGCAGTTTATGTGAGGAAACCCACCAACATCCCAGAGTTGAAGCTGTTCTGTATGGAGGAATGGGTTAAAATTCCTCCAAGCCGGTGTGCAGGACTGATCAACAGTTACCGGGAACATTTAGTTGCAGTTTTTGCTGCACAAGGGGGTCACACCAGATACTGAAAGCAAAGGTTCACATACTTTTGCCACTCACAGATATGTACTATTGGATCATTTTCCTCAATAGATAAAGTACCAAGTATAATATTTTTGTCTCATTTGTTTAACTGGGTTCTCTTTATCTACTTTTAGGACTTGTGTAAAAATCTGATGATGTTTTAGGTCATATTTATGCAGAAATATAGAAATTTCTAAAGGGTTCACAAACTTTCAAGCACCACTGTACTTGAGTCCTGAAAAGGCAGCATCTTCTTGCATGCTTTATTATGATTGACTGCCCAGCTAGGAGTTGTGAGGAATGAGAGGCGAATGCTGTGAATTAGGATGTGATTTGGTCTGCTATTGCAGTTATAGCAGAACTTTTGGATTTGTTTCTTGGAAATCATGGTCTTGATTTTCACTAACACTAACTAATGATGCCATCCATTCTAGCTGTGGGGCATTTTGAGATTTTGTAGTGTGTTTCTTCGCAGCATTATCAAATACAGTGACCATTTTGGACTTGCCTGTGGGTATCCTGCAGTGCAAAATTATGGTTGCTTTGATTTGCATGTTTACTCTTAATGCTTTTCCAACTGAGCCAAATTTAACCGCAGGCTAACTGTCCACTCTTCTTCCTGTCCAAATTCACAAAATTCACAAAATGAGCTTCTGAAAGCCACCTTGTTCCTTTTAATGGAATTGGACTGTTGTATCTGGTCTGACTGTAATGATACTTCACCTCCAATTGCTTTGACATATTGGTGTGTCATGTTAATGGGTTCTATTTGAATATAAAATGGCTGCCTTGCTTGCTCATTGCTCATCCATCGTCTGTGATATCCACCCACTGAAATCAATCAGTCAGGAGATCCATACCTGTCTCACTATCTACTAACTGGTGACAGAGGCGTGATTGCTTTTATTGTAACTTCTGCTGTCATTTTCAAATGATTTGACACTAGTTGCATTAACAGAACAGCAAATGCCCTTGAGATTAAATTTAGTCTTAGCGTGTTGAAGTAGAAGGCAAACTGCTTTGGAAAAAAACTTGTTGTTTTTTTCCATGATTTTATGCAGCTTTTATGCTGTGTCTTTTCTCACCTCTTCAGCTCAATCTTCTGCTTTTTTCCCAGTGAGTGAGTGCATTGGAGGAGGCTTTCTGTGCCATTTTATCTGCTCCAAAGGCACATCCTGTCTTTTACTTAATTTTTATAACTCAAATTGATCACTCACTACCACCTTCACCAACTCCACCACCAAATCTGTGCGATTGTTGCCACTGTTGTCTTTGTTGTAAAGTCTGATGCAGGTTTTTACTTCAAGTCTCTTTCCCATTTATTGACCTGTGATGTTTTCTTTATGTCTTCTTATTAACTCACTTCTTTATACAAATCAGTAAAATATGACAGACAACAGGCCTAGCAAGCCAGTGGTGGATGAAGCTGCTCAAGATAGACGCAGACAGCCTTGTAAGAAGCTGAAAACTGACAGGCCAATTGGTGTACAGGCGTCAGGGTGAGTGGAGAGAGGGGAGTAAAATATGAAAGAAATGTTTACATTTATAATATGTGGTTGATTGCCTTAACCAGAGAGACATAAGTGCTTTGAAGCATCTCCAAGTAACTACATCCTTATAGTGGTTCACTAGGTCAGGGACTTAGAGTACACTCAGAAATAGGGATACAATAGGAGTCCATTTCTGTCCCCCAGTGTACAGTCTACACTAATGTACCTCAAGGTCCAATAATTTTTAGGGCCAGAAAGGTACATATATGTTCCCCAGAAGTATATAAAGGGTACATATAAGTACCTTAGAGGATACTGCCCCCATGACAAGCCATTGTACCCCAAAAGGTATAGTGATAATACTTTTATTTTCTGAGAGTGTACTATCTGCCTAGAACCTCTGGAGGGAAGATAGTATAGTATGAATTGCACACAAGACAAAACAATAATTGTTTATTTTTAAATAACACATTGCTAAGTTAAGTACTTCATGAAGAGGTTGGTCTTTCATCATTGTTTGAAGACTGCCAGTGACTCACCTGTTCAGATATCTGGGGAAGTTCATTCCACTACCTTGGTGCCAGAACAGAAAATAGTTTTGATGGAGGTCTTCCTTGTACCCTGATAGATGTTGGGTCTGATTGCTGGATAGTGCTGGAGGATTGGAGGGAGCAGATGTGCTTTAAGGTAGGTTGGTGTTGGTCCATTTTTGGCTTTGTAGGCAAGCATCAGTGTTTTAAATCTGACATCAGCAGCTACAGGAAGCCAGCGGAGGAAGCAAAGCAAAAGGGTGGTATGATCGATTGCAAGAGTTGAATGCCATGCAGAGGCAGACCTGCCAGGGGCAAGTTCTGTCTCAAAATGACTGAAAAAGTGCCTGAGTGGCCAGTGTGGATAGAAATGGACAAATCCTTCTCACGTTGTAAAGGAGAAATCAGCACAAGTGTGTCAGTTTAGCAGTGCGAGAAGAAAAGAGCAGTTGATTGTCTGAGACTACCCCAAGGTTGTGTGCAGTGACAGATGGTGAGATGTGAGAGTTGTTCAAGGAGATCACAAGATTCTGATGTGGGAAAGCATCTTCTGGGATGAACAGCAGTTCAGTTTTGCTGGAATTAAGTTTATTTCCTACAACTACAAAAGATGTCCAATCCAAAAATGTTACCAAATGAGTATGATTCCATAATTTGGCTTTTGCTGGAAGACAACAAAGATTTGATTCTTTTCCCCAAATGTTCATCTGCTTGTCTGCTCTCATGCTGGTTCTGCTGTACCCTACTCAATTTGTTTGGTTAGCACTTGCAACTTTCTGCAGAGATTCTCCATGAATAGAAAACCCTGTACTGTAGGATTCTACATAGACAGAGTATGTACAGGTTCCCTTAAAGGAACAAACTAGACGTGCTCAATGAAACCCTTTTAGTAAGAATGTATCCTGAATTACATATTCTTCTGAACTCTATTACAGCTGGAACTATATTATTTAACCTCAGGACTTTTTGTGCCTGCAACTTATAAAAGACTTTCACCGAGTTCTGTGCTTTAGCTCTGCTTTGGTCCACCTTTTATTTAACAGGAGCCTAAGTTTGTGAGATAATAATAGACCCTCTTAATGCTATACTCAATAAGGAAAATATATAGAGCCTTAATTCTGAATGTTGGAATAATGTAATGAAACAGGGATTTTTCTTGCACAGTATTACAACTCTGTCTGGCCTATTTTCAGCATGGGGATGAGTACAGATCACTCCTAACTCCTGATGAGCACAAATTACAGCTTTTGTGGCTGACCTCAAGGCCCAAATTTATCTCCATCACTGAAAGGTCTCCCTGAGGCTTTGAAATGACTGTGCAGAGCAACAGTCAGAGAAATCCAGAGACACAGAAAAGAGAAGATCTGAGGCCAGTATAAAGTAGTAGCAGCTCTTGTCTGCCCTTGAGTTGGCCTGGAGGGAGGCAGCAGTGCATGGCTGCTTTAATACTCAGATGGTTCAAAGGACCCAACATCTATAGTAGCTGTCCTCAATATTTTATTACATTAAAATGAAAGCAGCCAGCTTCATGCTCAATCAGCTTGCTGCTGCTAAGCACTGAGGAGAATGTGCTTATAAAGCTATTGCAGGGGTTTGAGAGGAGATGGAAGAAGAAAGAAGAGCTTTCTTGACTAATGCTTTGGACTTGATGTTTTAGTTGCCCTCATCTCATCCTCTCCCCCAACCAAACGGAACCCATAGATTGGTTCTGCTAAAGAGCATTGCTGATCAAAGAGTCCAAGGCAAAACTATTAGTGAAGGGGAGCTTTTCATGGATTGGTCATTTCTCTTTTCCAACAGGTCACTTATGTGTAGTCCACAATGACAGCTCTATAAATGGGATCAAATCAAGATCAGAACATTCCCCTCTGCTTTATTAGGATTGGGATAAATATTGACCTATGTTCCAGGGAGGCTAATATTTGTTCCTGAATGATTTTTGGGCTTATTCTATACAAAAGTAATTATGAACATATTGGTAACATCAGGAAAAAATATCAGAAAAAAAGTAGATAATCAGTGACACTATGGCTGAAACTCTCCATGGTTGAAACTCTGAGGCTCAAATTACATTCTGTTGGTAACCCTTGGGGGATTTGGTGTGGCAAATACCAAGATTGGTGAAGCTATGTACTGTATAGTTCCTGATCAAAGCACCAAATATTTTGATGATTAGTGACTAAAATGCATCTCAAATGCTTGGTGAAATGTGTTGGCCCAATGGCAACTATTGCTTTTAAGTAATTCTTAAAAATCCTTTTTACATATTGGGACATATTTTTCGAATGCCAATACCTTCAACTAAAGAACAGCTTATATTATTCCTAACAGGAAGTATATCCTGCCCCCCCCCCCCCCCCCCCCCCACACACACACACACACACATTTGCAGAAGTGTCAGGCAGGTTGCATATGGCCATGGGAGGCAGGATGGTGGTGGTAATTGCACCTGACAAGGTGTGGGGTCTCAGCGGCTTAAACCATGCAAGCAGTTCTCCCTCTGTTGATGCTGTCATGGGTGTGTGACACATCTCTAAGCTGCCACTATAACCTCAAAACAATCCCCTTTATTATCAGTCTGCTGCAGTTCCATATAATACAGCACCTCTCTTAAACCCATACTCACTTAACAAAATTAGACAAAAAACAGAGAAATAACATTATCATACTTAATCATCACTGCAAAATCATGGCTTATTAAGGAGGTAGGATGAATAGCTTGGTATAGTATAATCAGTGTACAATGAGCCATATAATTAGCGGTTAACATAATGGCATGGAGGTGCATTTAGAGGTGAGATCAATTTGAAAATATCTACAAAGGTACAGTAATTATGTTCAGTCAAGTTATGTTGACTCAAGCTTTATGCATCTGCATGTAAACATTTTTTTAAACAATGTATTTGCCAATCATACAGAATATATTTAAATGGTTGGGATTTTTTTGGCAAAGAAACAAAAATGTAAACCTATTTCCACTACACACACACACACACACACACACACACACACACACACACACACACAGTCAAGTCAAGTTTATTTGTATAGCGCTTTTAATAATAAACATTGTCGCAAAGCAGCTTTACAGAATTTGAACGATTTAAAACGAGCTAATTTTATCCCTAATCTATCCTCAATGAGCAAGCTTGTGGTGAAGGTGGCAAAGAAAAACTCCCTCAGACGGCATGAGGAAGAAACCTCGAGAGGAACCAGACTCAAAAGGGAACCCATCCTCATTTGGGCAACAACAGACAACATGACTATAACATTAACAGTTTTAACATGAAGTCAGTCGCACTGATGTTATAAACTCTTTATTGATGGAAACTTGAGTGCAAAACTGTTCATGACAACTGCAGTCCTAAAGTTAGCAAGTCAACTGTAGTCCTCAGCCATAAAAGCCATATATATATTCTGATGGACCTGATGATAATTCATGAGTAACAAGTCTCCATTTACCCTCAAGAAATACATAGGAACCACAGTTCCAACTAAAGGAAAAAAAAAGTGGGTTTTAGGGCATGAACAGGAAGGGCTCAGGCTGGAATCTTCATGTTGTGCCATCCATTATAAGCAACCAGCTGCTCAGATGGCAGAGTCACCAGAGCATCATGCTTGCCAGTGGCACACAAAGGCAAAGGCTCCCAGACAGGGGATGCTCATTACAGTGCAAAGTATGGCAAGCGGAGGTGGTCCGGGAGTATCTGTATTAACAGCCCATCTGATGAACTCCCCCAAGGAAGTTCCACAGCTCCATCCATGGGTCATGCTGGCATTACCTAGACTGTAATTAAGCCACTTTCTCTGGCTGTAATAGCTGACCTTGTGGCCTGGGGCTAGATGAACCACCTCACTTCAGCTTGTTCACATAGTACCCAGAGCAGTTGGTAGTCATGACTCTGAGTGTATTGTAATTATACCCCAGGCTTTGCACCATAGAGCTATTCACTTTGCCTTTCTGTGACCTTATTCATGGACTGGTTAACAAATCCAGGATTGACAGAGACTCTGATATATAGTCCCATGGCTGAGTGGTTGTGAAGCAGCTCTTTGATTGCACAGTGGCCTGGTGATAAATGGAGCTTTTGGTCATTCACTTGCAGTGAGCTTTATGAACAACAGAATGCCAAGGGTTTATTGAGCTGTTTAGTATTCTGGATAATATGGGGAATCCAACAAACAGCAGGATTTGAACCTGGGTCATTCAGATACCAAAGATGGCAGCAAGGACCTGCTCTTTTATGTTAGAAGTGGTCTTGGAAAGTGGGTATTTGCTGAAATGCTGAGCCGCTGACTGACTGATCCATAAGAGATAAGAGTAGATAAGGCTTCTGGCTTGTAATTGTTGTCATTTTACTGCCAAGGTGGGTCCTTGAACAAGGTATTTCACCTTCAATTTTATGTTGCTCTGGATAAAGTGCCAGTTTGTATATTAAGTGTCGATCTACACCAAAAATGAACTAGCAAGGAACTTGGCCCATGGATTTTTTTTTCTCACCTGTTTTCCAACATATATTCTCTGTCAGCCAAGTGGCTAGATATACAGCACTGACTAAACCAAGCTTGTTTGACAGCATCTAGGGTAAAGGTGTAAACTAGAGCCAGTTTGCTTGGCAGGCATCAGGAGACCACACTGAACTTGGCATTGACAGTCAGGCATATTGAAGCATGTGGAGGTTGGTTGCACTGAGGTGCTGGAAATGAGTGTAAAAATAATCTTGGCCATGCCTCTGATGTTCACCAGCCATGACCATGTTTCCTTGAACCAACTGACTGATCAATGGATCTCAGATCTCTCAGAAAATAGCCATCAAAATATAACACATCTCTTCTTCTGTCTTTCTTTTTGTCAACACTTCCTTTTCTATCTGTATCAGCACATACCGTATCTTTAATGAGAATCTTTTTTTAAACCCTGACGCCACCTGTAACTCCTCAATAATCAAATATGACTACATAGAGGACTGAAGAGGATTGTGCAGAACATGAAAAAGTGATGAGTTTAATAAGTGTCGAAAACTTTAATCTGTAGGCTTACTCTGTGGCTTCTTTCCATTTCTCTTTCCAATATTATTTGTGCTGCTTTTATCGAAGTTCCTTTGCTAGAGCGTTGTGACATCTTTTTTTTTATGATTCATGTGATTATAGTAGTATGTAGAATGTCAAGGCTGAGGTGGTATGGACATGTGGTGAGATGAGAGAGAGAATATGTCGGACAGAGAGTGATGAACATGGAATTGCTGGGAAGGAGAAAAAGAGGCTGACCAAAGAGGATGTGGAGGGACAACATCAAGGAAAATATGGAGACCATCGGGGTTGTGAGAGAGGGTGCCATGGACCGTGATCTCTGGAGATGATTGTCTGCTGCAGCGACCCTGCAGAGAAGCGGGAGCAGCTCGTAGAAGAAGAAAAAAGAAGAAGAATGTGATTATAGTAGCATTTTGGTGGTTGACAAAATATAGACGAGTCATGGACTACGGATTCACGGAAATATAAAAAAAGGATACAAAATACGGATTTTAATACGGCTGCATCGTATTAATCGTAGTAATTTACAGATTGGTCACGGACGTTTAAGTATATTACGGATTGGTTACAGATTTCGTACGGCTGATGTATCACGGATGGTTAATTTTATGAACGTTGCTACAAGTCTACGGAACAATGACACGGATGTCACGAAGAATGTCTCTGCAGTGACATCTGCTGATGGTAGCTACATGATAGAGGTAGAAGCGCCAGATAAAGTCAAGCCAATACTTACTAATTGGCAGACAAGTCTTTCGATAAGCAATGTGGAACATCTAATAATATACAGAGAACAGAATTCCGAAATGCCATTTTTGCCAGAATATGGATTTATGTTTAATTGTACAAAATGGAGGAAATGGTTCTATTCAAGATGCCAGAATTGCAAACTCAGTAAAAAACAAATTAAGAAGTCTAAAACAATTAAATGTTTGGACTGCCGAAGTTCATAATAAAAATATTTTAACTGCATTTGTATGTTTATTAATTTACGATTTAATTTTAACTATTTATATTTCACAGAAAATATCACATATCCGTGAATAAAAGATCTGTCCTTTGTACTATATTTTTTTATTTTCCGTGAATCTGTATTCCGTGACTCATCCATATTTTGTAAACAGACTAGCATTATAATGTATTCCAATACAGCCATTAGTTTAATCTCAATAAACCAATTAGTTAATAGTTTCTACAAATAGATATGAAGCCATCACGTTCGACAAACATTTCTATTATTCATTGGGATGATGAAGTAGTCCCTAAACTGTATTTGAGCCAATGTGAGATGTAAATGAAGGTTATTTTTGTCTGTGAGTAAAGATGTGCTTTCTTTGCTATGAGCACCTGTGCATTCTTCTCTCTAATTGTAGGGTACAAGTTATGAATCTGAAACCCTGTATTAACATTCAAAAAGTATTATTCGAAATGAGAACCTTTACTGTCATGGTACTCAGTCACAATGCAAGTGCTCAATCATGCTTACCTAATTTGGTGCAGATTGTCATAAAGCTGTTTCCTTCAGAAGGGGATTGAGACACCTGATTTTTGATGATTAACCTAAAGATTGCATTTTGATTAGTCTGCAACAGACAAGCTTGCTGTAAAAGCAACATTAAACTACCTCATGTGAGTCATTCGGTGTGTCTCTTTTGCATGCAAATGTAGTCCTTCCTCTGTATAACTTCTGAGAAATGGAATCACATTAGCGAGCAGCCAGAGCCGGCTGCTTCTTTTGCATTTCCTCTCACCACTGTTTGCAGCGACCATGGCGAAGACCAAATGACCCGTGCAGCACTAATTGAATCATTTGGTGATGGGAAAATAGTTTTGTTTAGGCAGGTGCTAATTTGTGTAATGGAATATTTTAATTATTATTATTTTTTTTTAAGCTTGGACATTCATGGCTGACTCGAGGAGATTAATAATAATCCATTTGGTTGTTTTCAGTCATTCAGACCATCAATGAGAATAGTGGTTATATGCTGGATTCATAACAGGCACTGAAATTGGTGGAAAAAATATATAAATGGTTCTGATTCTGCTTCCCATTTCAGAAGCACCTTTTGTGAGCCAATTAAATGGATCATGAAGAACGGGTACTCTGTGAGCACTTAACCCCATGAGCCTTTGTAAATTGTTTTTAAAATGGCACTTCAGTTTCATTCTTTCTGCCATCCTAGTATGATTATGGTTTCTGTCAAAGCAATATGGAGCTATTTCAGTTATTTCACGATTCTTCATGAGCCTTGTTCCATTGGTACACGACATTTAAGTTCAGTGGTTACCCAACAGTTTATTTCAGTCAGGAGTATGCTAATACTTGATCTGATTGTGGGTAAAACAGAGATCCAATCTCATGCCAGTGAATTGGCTCCAATCACCAATGAAAGAGCTTCTAGTGTTCTAAACATCACAATACTAGTTTCAAGCTTTGATCTAAAATTAAGTGTATTCAGGGTTTGATTTCTCATCACAAGTGCCTGTGTATTTTATGCTTCAATGCATACTTGCTAACGCCCAGAGAATGAAAAGCGGTAGATCAGATTGCGTGACGCAGTTGTGCCCTTCTAGGGTGGTTTGGGGACATGTTCCCCCAGAAAATTTTGCAAAAAAGTATAAAATGGTGCATTCTACTGAATTCTGAGTGCCACATTTGAAGAAACTTGATCAAGAAATCAGACCGACATCCTTTACAAAATGCATGTTCCTCATCTCTTTTCGATGCTTTGATGCTAGATGATCTGATGACCAAGTCACTTTGAACTTGTTGTCATAATGAATCATTTTTTTTTCCTTTGGAGTTTGCATTGTTCGTGATCACCAGAAGATGTTTGGTTTTGACAAATACTGGCACAATTTGTTGCAACGTGAGCTCACTGCCGATTGGCTAGATCCATAATGAGAACCAATGAAATGGTGTGATAGAGCAACACAATTTAGATTCAACATCATTATCGTGCCATTCCATTGGCTCTTGGCTTGACTGTTTGACAGAATTCATGGCCTAACGGTCAGGGAAGCAGCTTTGGGACCAAAAGGTCGCTGGTTTGATTCCCTGGACCAGCAGGAATGGCTGAAGTGCCCTTGAGCAAGGCACCTAACCCCCAACTGCCCCCCAGCCTGCTTGGGTATGTTGTATGTTGCTCTAGGTAAGAGTGTCTGCTAAATGCCTATAATGTAATATACTTGTATACCCTGTGCCGAAAACAGCTGAAGCGAGATCAGAAAAGCGAATCCAACAGTGTTCACTGATCATTTTGTCATGCGGTATTTTTTAGAACTAAAATCCGTAAGCGGTATTCACCTGTAAGAAATGGCAGATTACTGTGTGAATCAGTAGAGTTGGCAAGTATGTCAGTGTATGGAACATGATGGTAAATGCTGCTCCTGTTTGAGCTCTTTTGTTTTGTTGCTGATGATGAAAGGCAAAGATAGCCTTAAAGATTGCGACAGCCATTGGGAATGATTTGTTGTCTTTGAAAGCATTTTATAATAAGCTGTTTTATACAGTGTTTTGTTATTTGCAGCTTTATTACAACCATTTTAACAATCACTTGCTCATGTGGCCCAATTAGCAGCCAGTGTACAGTAGTACAAGCATACAAATGAATGCACTTTGTGTACACATTGTGTTTTGTGTGTCTTTATTTCAGTGAACATTGTGGCCATGAGAGTGGAATGGAAGTTTTTGTTTTGTTTTGTTTTGTTTTGTTTTAATGACAATAGTCTCACTTCACTCTCTCCTGCAAAATAATCACAAGTGTACCTTTAATCATAAATAATCACCACTTTTTAACCCCTAAACAGATTCTACATTGGTGCAAAATGACAGTGTTTATGTCTTTAAAAAGTTGTTTGTTTGTATACTTGTAATGTCATTTTTGTTAAGTAATGAATATATCATGAGGTTTCGCTGGTTTTATTGAGCTGAAAGAAACGAGCAAACAGACACGGGTGTAATGTTCAAGAAGTGGAAATACAATGAGGTCATTTACTGTGCTGTGCTATCACTGGAATACAATAACGCAAATCAGATTTGTCTCTTTACTCCTCTGCATTGGTGATTTAAAAAAACAAAAAACAAAACAAAAAAACATTATGGATCTGCAGTTATTTGCTACAAGGCTGAATGGATGTGTTCTAAACTGGAGTAGAAAGAAGAAAAAATATGTTCCCTTGTTTTGGCGCTGACAAAAGCCTAATAAGCATTTCAGACATAAAACAGCATCAGTCAAAAGTTTCTATACATCTACTCATTCATAGTTTTGTTCTGTTTTTGGACTATTTTCTATGTTGTAGAATAATACTGAAGGCATCAAAACTATGAAATAACGTGGAATTATATGGTCAACAAAAAGTATTAAAAACCTAAATACATTTGATATTTTAGGTTCTTCAGTGTATCCAGCGTTTCCCTTGATGACGCTGTGCACACTATTGGCATTATCTTTACCAGCTTCATGAGGTCGTCACCTGGAATGCTTTTCAATTAACAGCTGTGCCTTGACAAGTTTCTTACCTTCTTAATGTGTTTGAGATCAAACAGTAAATAATAAATAATAAAAATACAGTCAATAGTAGTAATCCATACAGTTTTATGTCAAGAACCAAACTAAGTAAAGAGAAATGTCAAGTCAAGTTTATTTGTATAGTGCTTTTAACAATAAACATTGTCACAAAGCAGCTTTACAGAATTTGAACGACTTAAAATATGAGCTAATTTTATCCCTAATCTATCCTCAATGAGCAAGCCTGTGGCGACGGTGGCAAGGAAAAACTCCCTCAGACAACATGAGGAAGAAACCTCGAGAGGAACCAGACTCAAAAGGGAACCCATCCGGGCAACAACAGACAACATGACTATAACATTAACAGTCCTAACATAAAGTCAGCTTCGTTGATGCTATAAACCCCCCGCCGACGGAAACCCGAGCGCAAAACTGTTCACGACAACTGCAGTCCCAAAGTCAGCAAGTCAACTGCAGTCCTAAAGTCAGCAAGTCAACTGCAGTCTCCAGCCACAAAAGCACCACTGCAAGAGTCCAGAGCGTCCTCCAGGCACGACCCCCAACTGTCCACATGGGGTCGCCCTCCACAGGAGCAATGCAATGAGACTCCAACCAGACACAGGGCACCAGGATGGATCAGGCAGGTCCGAGGAGCAGAAGAGAATGGCATCCATCATTACTTTAAGACATGAAGTGACTTTTAATTTGTAAAAATAAAGAACAAAACATTTAGTTAGAAGGTGTGTCCAAACATTTAACTGGTATTTGACTGTATTTGTGATAAAATAAATATCTTGCCATCCGTTTGAATGCAACCTTGATATATATGAACGTGGATGTGGATTAATCAGTGTCTGATCTCAGCTCAAATGTCATAATACAGTGAATTTTCATCCTTTCTGTTTGTTGCTTCATCAGGAAAACAAACAAAATGCAATATTGTTTGTGTGCTGTTTGTCAGATGTGCCAGGTCGGTGTGTTTCTGATGCAGAGACGATAAGCCAAGATGCTTGGGAGTCATGAGGTAGTCAAGGGCCATGCTTTGGTCCATGTCTCAGGGGCATTTGATGGACCAACTCCATTTGTATTTATTTATTCAGTTATTTATGCAGAGGATTGGGGCGATGCTTGATGCTCAGCAAACAGAGAGAGAGAGAGAGAGAGAGAGAAAGATGCCACACGACCGTGCTAAAGCTCAGATCATTTATCTTCTTGCTCTGATGTCTGACTTGGGCTTTTAACTAGCTAGTGTTCATGAAACATGGCCTGCCACAGCCAAGTCCTTTAATCCTAAAGAGTTTGGATTGCAGCAATGTTTGCAAATCAGTGAAATCTACTCTTCTGCTGTCCAATTCCACTGAAAATAATGTTGACTCTACAAACACAAATCCCAGGACAAATGAATTAACAGCTGAAATGTACCAAATGGCAAGTCTTCTACTGTTCATCATAACCAGAGATGGTATCCAAATTCTTTCTTCAACTAAAATGTCTCATTTAAACAACAAATATTTTGGTGAAAGTTGAAATCCAGTTTTAGCTTCTTTACTTCTGTTCAAGTAGAAAAATATAAACTCTTAAATCCATCAAAAGTTCCCGATGAAAGTCTAGAAGTCAGAAAAATGCACACATTCTTTATTTAAGTAGAAGTTTTGATACTTGTGTCAAAAAATGCTCTGCTAAAAGTAGAAGTACTGACTCAACCCTTTTTTTTTAACTCAAGTAAAAGTACAGGCTCTGAAATCTACTCAAAGTATGAAAGTAAAAAACAAAAAACAACAACAAAAAGTTTGAAGGGCGTTTCTACCAGCTGTTTCTGTGCAAAGCTACACTCACCGGCCACTTTAATAGGAAGTTGTTGTTGATTCTAAGATCCTTGTTCTTGGCTGCAGGACTTGAACCCAATGCATACATGTCAACTTATATGGAATGTCCGTATTTTATACAGATTTGATTAAATAAACGTAGTATACAGGCGTACAAATAAAGTTATACGGATTCTTTAAAAAAACTTCAGTATTTATTTAGAGCTATAATTAATTCCCACGATGATAAAAGAGTGCATAACATTTACAAACGTACTGTACACCACAGAAAGCACAAACAGCCAGTAAAGAGTCTTATGAAATCGCGCGTTATCTTGTGGTAGCGAGACTTCGTTCCACTTTTGATCATGCGCACACCGCATTGCGAGAATCCCGCCAACCGCGAAGTAACATTTTGTTTGAAAAGTGTATTTCCACCTGAGCGACTTTCGCTAGCGACTGAAAAGATTCTGAATGGGCACTCCGGCAAGATCAATACAGACACTTGCTGTGACATGCAGCCTAGTGAGGTATTGGTGCAGAGTGCTCAAAAAGCTGTCATGGAGTACAATTCAGAACATTAGAGTGACACTTTGTGTTTTTGTCAAACATTGGAGCTTTGTATTCATTCTGAAGGTTTATTTTTATATTGAATAAAAAGTAACTGGGATATATCATTGTTAATTATCATTCAAATTTTAGGTAAATTATTTTAATTTGCATCTTATACGGATTCTATAAGGGAAATACGGATTTTGGAGGTTGGTTATACAGGTTTGATTGACCAAAGGTTGACATGAATGCAATGTGTTGTTCTGCTGTTGCATGATGAGATGCTTTTCTGCTCACCACGGTTATAAAGAGTGATTATATGAGTTACTATATCCTTCCTGGCAGCTCAAACCAATCTGGCCATTTTCCTCTGACCGCTCTTATCAACAAGGCATTTATTTCCACCCACAGAACTGTCGCTCACTTGATGTTTTTTGTTTTGTTTGTTTTTTGCACCATTCTGTGTAAACTCTAGAGACTGTTGTGTGTGAAAACCCCAGGAGATCAGCAGTTTCTGAAATACTCAAACCAGTCCATCTGGCTCAAACCAACACCCATACCACAGTGAAAGTTGCACTCTGAGATCACAATTTTTTCCATTCTGATGTTTGAAGTGAACATTAACTGAAGCTCTTGATTTGTATCTGCATGATTTGATGCATTGTGCTGCTGTCAAGGGATTGGCTGATTAGAGAACTGCATCAAACTGCAGGTGGATGTAGGGGTGTTCCTAATAAAGTGGACAATGAGTATTTGTTGTAAATATCGTAATATAATGTAATTGCAGATTGGTTGTGTACACCACACCATCACAGTATGTTACTTATTATAATTATTTATTTCTTTAGCTGCCAGCATTCCTTTCTGCTCTTGGAAGTGAAACACAATAAAAATTGCCAAGGTGATGAGTTAATGTGTTCTGAATCAGACTTACAGACAACAGTTAAAAATCTTAAAGTATGTGAAGGTGATCACAGGACACCAAGGAAATATTGAGCATTGAGTCAAATGAAGCTTTTCCTTTGCACTGTCTCAAGGCTGTGCATTTACTCCTGACAAAAAGTTCTGCACTTTACAGCTACGACATTTGATCACTCAGAAGCTCAAGGAAGCATGAAGAGGACTGACTTCAGATGAATTGGCTTTTCAGATGAATTGATTCGGATTGTTTTGGAGGTGTCTGATGAGCTGTCGGATTATTAAATCCTTCTACGTTCTCCTGATGTCTCTTCATCTTTATATCGTGTCCACCCATGATACAGGACACGTCAGTGGCTGCTTCATTACAGCTCATCCTGTTCTCTACAGGAAGTGTCCATCAAAAAAAGTGACCTCTTCAGAACCAGCATGGATCAGACATTATTATTTTGTTCCTCACCAGAGTGAGTTATTTATGTGATGAGATGGAATGCAAAGCAGGACGTGTTCACAAGGCGTCTGCCATTTAATGTTTAATGTATTAAAGCTGCAAATCTTCACAAAAAAAAAAAGCTGTCAACAACTTGCTTCTCTCTAGGGCAACCTTGGTAGCTCTGCGTGTGTGTGTGTGTGTGTGTGTGTGTGTGTGTGTGTGTGTGTGTGTGTGTGTGGTATCCCACAGTCCCAGTACACTCGTCAGCTTCAACACTCATGTGGTCGTGATGAAACCCAGCTCCGTCTCACTTCAGAGCTCCCCCTCTTTGTCTTTTTTACCTCCCTGTTCTCCAGTTAGGTATGACAGATGACTGTATGACTTTCCTTCTGTACACACACACACACACACACACACACACACACACACACACACACACACACAAAACCTCTCAGAGCTTCTGGCATACTCATAACAATTCTAGTGTACGCTGTCATGCTAATGAGCAGATGACACCAGTGAAAGAGATCAGATGGATTTCAACATGAATAAAAGTGCAACAGACTGTAAACTGTAAACATTACACTGTAAATATTACACCGTAAACTGTAAACATTACACTGTAGATATTACACACTAAACTGTAAACATTACACTATAAACTGTAAACTCTAAACTGTGAACTTTAACATCTAAACTGTCAACCTCAAACTGTAAACTCAACTATAAAGATTATGTTGTAAATATTACACTCTAAATTGTAAACATTACACTGTAAAAATAAACAGTGAATATGAAACTCTGAATTGTAAACATTACATGATCAACATTAAAGTTTAAACTGTAAACATTCAACTGTAAACAGTAGAGATTACACTAAACTGTGAACATGAAACTCTAAACTGTAAAGATCCCACTCTAACCCATAAACATGACACTATAAACATTAAGATCTTAACTGTAAACATTCAACTGTAAACATTACTCTCTAAACCGTAAAGATTAAACTCTAAACTGTAAACATTCAACTATAAACATTAAGCTCTAAACTGTAAACATTCAATTGTAAATCCTAAACAGTAAAGATTACACTCTTATCTGTAAACATTACACAATAAACATTAAACTGAAAACTGTGAATTCTAAATTCTGTATTGTAAAATTGAAACTATAACATCTGAACTCAAAACTCTGATTCATAAACTTTAAAATCTAAACTGTAAA
Organism: Neoarius graeffei; assembly: GCF_027579695.1. Lineage (NCBI taxonomy): Eukaryota > Metazoa > Chordata > Actinopteri > Siluriformes > Ariidae > Neoarius > Neoarius graeffei. The sequence goes on from NC_083571.1 coordinate 67,898,668, forward strand.
CTTCAAAGTCTAAAACCAAAAGTCTAAACTTTAAACTCTTAACTGTGTGAAACAGACATTCTGCATCTTTATGTTTAATTTGGGGACGACTGACGTGAACACACACAGTAGTGTTAGTGAGTGAGACAATCAATCAATCAATCAATCAATCAATCAATCAATCAATCAATCAATCAATCAATCAATCAATCAATCTTTCTTTCTTTCTTTCTTTCTTTCTTTCTTCCTCTTGAAGCCATGCTGTCGTGGATCTCTGAAGGATGTCCCGAAGACAGTCCTTCTGACTGACTGAATGTTAAAAAAAAAATATATATATATATATATATATATATATATATATATATATATATATATATATATCTCCCTCTCTCTCTCTCGTGTGTGAGAGAGAGAGAGAGAGAGAGAGAGACCCTGATTCTCTGTGAAAGGTGTAATCTTCTCCAGCTGCTTGTTTTTAAAGAGTCATGTGTAGCGTGTGTGAAGATTGGAGTTAAACTAAACCGTACTCTCTCTGTCACATCCCGTATCCACGTCTGGGATCAGATCTGATCTCTGTGGTTTGGCCTCAGGCGTTCCTCGCTGATCCTTCAGCTCTGTTAGTCATTCGGTTGATTATTTTATTTGGAGGAAAAAGCTGTGTTCTTTCATCATAGCTTAATGTCATGTGTATATATTTAGTGTGTATATGTGTGTTGGAAGCATAAACCCGAGTATTTGATTACACAATTGTGTAGACACTTTATTCGCTTACAGCAAAACCAATTTTCCGTTATGTCCCTGCTGCATGCTGCACAGTTTCCTGTTATGTGTCCTCTCATAGTTTATAGCGTATGAATCTGGGTGTGTTCTTAGCAGCACAAACATTTTCCTTAAACTCTATTTCATTTTCTAGATTAAATTCCAGAGAGGATATCTCACAGGAAAGGTTTCCTCTCGCAGAGCCAGACTTTGCTGTCAAATACTCTCTGTCTCTTATTGATGTGAACATATTAAAGTGGAAATTTGGTAAAAACCCATTTACAGAAATGATCTTAAATTATTTAAAATCATATCTTAAACCTGATCTATTAGTTTATAGTCATCATGGTGTGGCAATGCCTCAGAAAACTGAAAACGCAAGACATTTAATTTCACTTGTCATGGTCGTGACCATTTTGTTTATTTGTAACAGGGACAGATTTTCTTACAAGTCTTAACATTTGCATCCCCAAATCAGAGAAAGTTAAGACTGTATGTTGAAGTTAAAATTGAAATTAAAACTGAAAACAGTGATTTGTGAATAATCTTCGACCTTCATTGCACTCAAGACAACACAACAGCACATTATTTGATGTTTTACCTCACTATTTTTTTTCTTTTCAAAATAAACACACTTTAAAAAAAAATGTTGCGGCAGTAAAACATTTGCCACTTTATAATATTGCCACCCCTTCATTCATTCTTCCAAAAAAGACCTGTAACACTGATTCATCTGACCACAGTACACATTTCCACTGTGTGATGGTCCATCCCAGATGCCTCCAAGCCCAGAGAAGCCAACAGCACTTCTGGACACAGTTAACATAAGGCTTCCATTCTCACAGAAAAGTTTTAAGTGGTGTTTCTGGTGTAACTCCATATTGTAGAGCTTGAGAAAGGTTTGCAAAAGTAATCCGGAGCCCATGCGGTTCTATCAGCGATAAATGAATGATGGTTCTTGATGCAGTGCCGTCTGAGGGATCGGAGATCATGGGTGTTCAACTTAGGCTTGAGCCCTTGCTCTTTATGCACCAAAATTCCTCTAGATTCCTTGAAGTGTTTCATGATCTTATGCACTGTAGAGGGTGAAATATCAAAATCCCTTCCTATCTTTCTTTGAGAAACATTGTTTTTAAACATTTCCATTATTTTCTCATGCATTTGTTGACAAACTGGGGATCCTCAGCTCATCTTTGCTCCTCAAAGACTAGGCCTTTCCTGGATACTTTCCATGTTTTTGTACCAAAACATGATTACAATCACCTGTTGACATCACATCATTATTTAATTGTTTTACCTCATTACTTACCCTAAATTGCCCCTGTCGCAACGTTTTTTGGAATGTGTTGCAGGTCTGAAACACAGGAATGGATGTAGATTAACAAATGACATGAAGTTGACCAACAAAACATGAAATATCTCCCCCCACCCCCCCACTTCCAGACCGTCCCAAAATTTTCTGATTTGGGGTTGTTTAAAAAAAAAATGTTGAAATAAGATGAAATTAATGGAAGGTGGAAAAAATGACTGATATTGCTATACATAGAGTTTATTATTATTATTTATTATTATTATTATTATTATTATTATTGGGCGGCACGGTGGCGTAGTGGTTAGCGCTGTCGCCTCACAGCAAGAAGGTCCAGGTTCGAGCCCCGTGGCCGGCGAGGGCTTTTCTGTGTGGAGTTTGCATGTTCTCCCCGTGTCCGCGTGGGTTTCCTCCGGGTGCTCCGGTTTCCCCCACAGTCCAAAGACATGCAGGTTAGGTTAACTGGTGACTCTAAATTGACCGTAGGTGTGAATGTGAGTGTGAATGGTTGTCTGTGTCTATGTGTCAGCCCTGTGATGACCTGGCGACTTGTCCAGGGTGTACCCCGCCTTTCACCCGTAGTCAGCTGGGATAGGCTCCAGCTTGCCTGCGACCCTGTAGAACAGGATAAAGCGGCTAGGGATAATGAGATTAGATGAGATGAGATTATTATTATTATTATATTGTGATTTTTTTTAATTATTATATTACATGCAGCTTTGTCTTTGAGCAGTCACATGTCAACACTTTTCCCTGCTGCTGTTCTCCTCTTTGAGGAAAAAAATAAGGGTGTGTTTTTAACATGTGCAAATTTTCTAGCATGTGATAAATACTCTCTCGTCCATGTCACACATCTAATTACTCGGTCATGACTCTGAATTAGAACTCAAACCTTCTACAAGAACCAGACGTTATGGGAGAAAATCATTTTTCCCTCAAAATGTCAGAAGTTGGATCTCAAGACCCGGAGCATAACATCGACAGTTCTTTCATAAAATACGTGCTCCTTTTTCCACAACACCATTTCTGTTGTAATTAGAGAACACTGCAAGGCATACATGATATTCAAATAGTCAGTGGAAGAAAGAAATTAATAAAAAAAAAAGATTTAAAATCAATTAAAATGAAAAGTATACTTTTAAAATAAATTATAGGTATAATAATTAAATGGAATACGTGTAATAGCTTTAAAATGTAATCATAAAAAAGTTTAATTTAGTGCCATCACATTTATTTGAACAATGAGAATTTGTCTGGGGAAATATATTTGTAAAGTATGCTTTCCTATAGAATTTAAATAGAAGTTAATCAGTATGAAAATAAAAATGTTTAATCTAAAGTTAATTGGCAGAATACCTTTTTATTCCTGTAATATTATAATATAAGATAATTTATATCTTTTTTATGGGAAAATGCTATTCATCTGGAAAAAAAATGCAGTTAAAACCATTATTATTATTTACACAGTACACAAATGGAAATAATTTTTTAAGAAAGAAATTAATGAATAATATATATATTTTTTATTTTATTTCTGTCGAAGTACCATAGATCTGAATGCAACAGCCAAAGTCAGGAATTTTAAAGTAAAGGGTTTTTTAGTTTCTTCTTTTAATTCTCAGAGTTCTGAGTAGAGATGTGTGGAAGCCCAGAGAATAAAAAAGTCTGCATGGTGTAGAAGAGAGTAATTCAGATTGGAGAGGGCTTAAATCTGACCCCCGTCTCTCTCGCTCTTATCAGAATGTCACACTGAGCTCGTTACATATCTGAGCCCCAAAAACACTCTTCCACTCCACTCCACTCCACTCCACCTCTTCACCCTGAACACTGTGGGAGACGGAGATTCAGGACATGATCCTCTACCACATGACAATGCCTTTTTTTTTTTTTAAACCAGGCTCATGTTTGACTCTGACAAAGCTCTCTCTGTAGACTCGAATCTGGAATGTTCTTGATAATGCTCAGTGGTACAGTGCACTGGACGAAGGCCAGAGATCATTTTTATCGAAGCCTGGGGCTGCTGCGACATGGGTCAGCAAAGGTCAGGTTCAGAAAGGACAGTGCTCCTCCTTAAGTCCACTGAGTGCCTCAGTAAAACGAGCAGTATGCTGAGTATAATGTCTGAGAAGACTGCATATGATGTGATCTGTCATAATTTAGGCCTGGAGAAGTAATTTCAAGTTGAATTTGTGAATACACAGAAGTAACGATTAGGGATGTGGGTGGATAAAACTGGTGTATAACCTCTAGGGATGAGTATATGACCACTGGTGTATAAGGCATATAACTGAAGTATTACCAATAAGCATCAGTGTATAACCTGTAGAACGGGTGTATAACCTCTAGGGATCCATGTATAATGTATAGAACTGGTGTATGTAGAACTGGTGTATAAACACAGGGATCAGTGTTTAACCAGTAGAACTTCTGTATAACCTACAGTATAGAACTGGTATATAATCTCTAGGGATCAGTGTATAACCTAGAGAACCTCTCTATAACCTATACACTTGGAGTATAACCTGTTGAACTTCTGTATAACCTATAGAACTGATGTATAACCACAGGGATCAGTGTATAATCTAGAGAACTTCTGTAGAACCAAAACAACTGGTGTATAGCCTGTAAAACTTCTGCATAACCTGTAGAACTGGTGTATAACCACAGGGATCAGTGTATAACCTAGAGAACTTCTGTATAACCTGTAGAACTGGTGTATAATCTGTAGAGCTTCTGTATAACCTGTAGAACTGGTGTATAACCTCCAGGGATCAGTGTATAACCTACACTGTAAAAAAAAATATTTGTTGTTTTAACTTAAAGTTAGTGCAAGGGCTGCCTTAAAATTTTGAGTTCACTGGAATTCACATAGTAAGTTAAATTGTTGTGAACTCATCTCATCTCATCTCATTATCTCTAGCCACTTTATCCTTCTACAGGGTCGCAGGCAAGCTGGAGCCTATCCCAGCTGACTACGGGCGAAAGGCGGGGTACACCCTGGACAAGTCGCCAGGTCATCACAGGGCTGACACATAGACACAGACAACCATTCACACTCACATTCACACCTACGGTCAATTTAGAGTCACCAGTTAACCTAACCTGCATGTCTTTGGACTGTGGGGGAAACCGGAGCACCCAGAGGAAACCCACGCGGACACGGGGAGAACATGCAAACTCCACACAGAAAGGCCCTCGCCGGCCCCGGGGCTCGAACCCAGGACCTTCTTGCTGTGAGGCGACAGCGCTAACCACTACACCACCGTGCCGCCCTGTTGTGAACTTACTATATTAATTTCAGTGAACTCAAAATTTTAAGGCAGCCCTTAAGGCAACCCTTGCACTAACTTTTTTAAGTTAAAACAACAAATCATTTTTTACAGTGTATAGAACTTGGGTATAACCTATATAACTGGTGTATAAACTTTATTAATTTTTTCTTTCTTCTATTTTCCCTCTGGGGAGATGGTGGTGTAGTGGTTAGCACTATCGCCTAACAGCAAGAAGGTTCTGGCTTCGAGCCCAGTGGTCGACGGGGGGCCTTTCTGTGTGGAGTTTGCATGTTCTCCCCGTGTCCGTGTGGGTTTCCTCTGGGTGCTCCAGTTTCCCCCACAGTCCAAAGACATGCAGGTTAGGCTAATTGGTGGCTCTAAATTGACCGTAGGTGTGAATGTGTGTGTGAATGGTTGTTTGTCTCTATGTGTCAGGCCTAGAATGATCTGGCGACTTGTCCAGGGTGTACCCCGCCTCTCACCCATAGTCAGCTGGGATAGGCTCCAGCTTGCCTGCAAAACTGCACAGGATAAGCAGCTACAGATAATGGATGGATGGATGGATGGATGGATGGATGGATGGATGGATGGATGGATGGATGGATATTTTCCTTCTGTGTCTAGTGCTCTAATGGTGAGCAAAAAGAAGACAAATTCAAATAAGCCACAAACAAATACATTTTCTGAATTTTTATGCAGTGTGTGTGTGTGTGTGTGTGTGTGTGTGTGTGTGTGATGAGCAGTGTGTGGAAATGGCAGAAAACTAACTGCGATGTGATGGGTTTAGAACGATTACCTCTCCATCATCACTTCATTTTAGGGCCAGCCAATCACTCTGAAACAGGTCTTGGTATTAATGCCAGGGGAGCAGAGATTAGTGTGTGTGTGTGTGTGTGTGTGTGTGTGTGTGTGTGTGTGTGTGTGTGCGCGCGCAGAGGTGTCAACAAATCTGACTGGTTCTTCTTTATCCTGTTTAATCAAGACCTTGCTCCTGGGTTTCAGGAGAAGAGAGCCATTTCTGTTGGACCACTTAAAACATAATTGAAAAGAATGTCCAGGGAATCAAATGGAGAATACACACGTGTTTAAAACATGTTCTGTTGTTGTAAAATATCAAGCAAAGTTCAAAGTGTCACCATGCTGAAGTTGATTATTTTCCTTACAGCATGTCCCGAGGTGTTTAAGTCCTCTTTTGTCTTTTCTCACATATTCTCTATAGCACGTTCCAGCAACTATTAATAATGCACATTTTTAACATTTTTGTTAAGGAGAAACTGCAAACACTGGAGATGGAGGGACACTAATTGCAGTGTGATGGGTGCTGACACTGGAGACTCCTTCCATAAATGGAAGAAAAACAGAAAACTTGAAACAGAAAACCATATAAATGGTTGCAGACTTTTTTTTATCCTTTTAGGTGGAGCGTCTGCTGTACAAATCTCTTGAAATGAGATGCTTCTATCAAAAGAAAGAATCTGACCAGCTGTCACCTTTCAACAGCGCTGTGGTTTTATAATAGCTCTTTGCATCCAAGGTAAAATAGCAGAAATATTTGATGCAACCAGCATAATTTAAGCAACAAGTACTTTTAACTGTCTGAAATGATTAAAGCTATTGAACCGAAATTCAATTTAATTAAATTGCTTTTGTGATCCAATTTTTTGCTGTGTTTCAGAGATGATCCACACATTAAACAGTGAAGCTAACCAATGAAATATAATCCAGACTATGGCCAGGTGTGTGTGTGTGGGGGGGGGGGGGGGGGGGGGGGAGAACCCGATCTCCCTTTCCTTGTAATAACTCTGATCCTAATGAATATTAGTAAAAGAATAAATTTAACCACTGCTTTAAGTGCTTGTTAATGGCAGACCTGTAATTCAGAAATTCCCAGCTGCATTTATATAGATTTTTATTGCGAGATGAGTGTGTCCGTAAATTAACAACAACAGGATATTATATTATAAAAGGGGAGAAAAGGTTTAACAAAGAGGACCTTCACAACTTTATTCATTTTTCTTAATTCTCAGTCCCGTCAGTCCCATGGCCTGTTTTCTTCTTGGCACAGATTGAGAAGAATTGGCTGCTCATATTTATGTAGGACACACACACACACACACACACACACACACACACACACACACCAGTTTCTCTTAAACTGCAAAACATGACCTTTAACATATACCCCTCTCCCAAACTCATTAACTGCCCCCTCCTGTGTCTGAAAGAGAAACAGGATGATTGTTTTATAGATTAGATAGAAAGACTGAAAAAAAGAAGGACAATGTGGGATTTTTGCCTTCGGCATTCTTCATTATGGACACCATCTGCTTCCTTGAATTTCTCTGTCCTTTTCTTTTATCTCCTTACCTGTCTTCATTCTTCCTTCCTTCCCTCCTCTTCATTACACTTTTCCTTATCCCTTTGTTTTTATTCCATATTATTCCTTCTCTTTCCTGTTTTGTCCCTTCTTTTTTATTTTAGTTTCCTTTCCTTTCCTCAATCTCCATATTTCTTCTCCATCCCTCTCCTTTCTTTTCCTAGATCTCCATATTTCTTCTCCATCCCTCTCTTAATTCTTTCTTACCTACCTTCCTTTCTTTGTCATTATTCATCTCTTTTCATTTCCTTCCCATTCATTATTTTTCGCATACTCTCCTTATGTGCATCTTTTTCTTCTTTCTTCAACTTTACTTTTCCTTTTCCCTCCACTCCTTTTCATCCTTCCCTTCATTCCTCCCTTCTTCTCTTCCTATCTCTTCTCTGTGACTAAAATTTGGCCTCACATGTTCATTGTTAATTAGCAGGGACTTTGTGCAATTACAGTTTTTTTGGCATTATTTACAGCGTTCTGCTTGATTTAATTTGGCTCGTGTGTGTCCTTGATGACAAGCCCAGACGGTTGCCGTTGCCCTTTGAAGGCTCCCATCCAGATAGTGCTTCCTGTTTTGTTTTTCATTTGTTCAAAAGGTTGGTTCAGTGTGTTTAATAAATAGAGACCCTCCATAACCGCAATTAAGCAGCCTATCAAGCGTGGCAGATGAGAAGACTACACCGTTAGAATTGCCAAGCAGCGAAACAGCTGAATGCTCTGCTTTAGATGAGGAGCCAACTGAGGAAGTTAAATATTATTATAAACTTTCTCACCAAGACGGATTTCAGGTTGAACAGTTCATCATATTAAAGTCTGATGCAGAAATCTTCAAACCCTCCAAGGCTCATGCTGGATATAACACTTTAAATCCGGTCAGTCTTTATAAATCAGCAGAAGAACAAAAGATTTGACAGACATGATCATCTGGCGAGACAGACCTCCGGCTCTCTTTGTGGTGAGCTTGAGAGCTGCAATGATCCGTCCTTTTCTTCTTCTGTAGTAATTCCCAGTCTCTTTGTGTTGGCCTAAGGCACTGTTTTCACAGCGAGACTTCCTTCACGTCATGTGACTTTAAACATGGTTGGTACTCATATATTCCTACAATGAAGCTGTAGTGCGACCAAGGTCCAGCCGGTGCTGTGGCAATGACGTACTCAGTATTCAGTCTGTCTGCCATTCTAACCTCTCTGTTCCTTCAGCTCTCTGCCTCATGATCATTCTGTCCACATTTTTCACTGTGTGAAGGTCTTTCACAGATGTGAGGTGTCTGGAAGCTGCTTTTTAGCCAATAGGTGGAACACATACACTTTGCGGCTCAGTGACCTTTATCCATCTCTCCCACTCATTAACCACACACTCCTGTTTCCTAAAGACACAGAGGAGGATTGTTCTGAGGATCGACTTCCTTCCCATCCATTCCCTTCCATATGTTTTTACTTTTTATGTATGCTGTCTTTTCTCTCTTGTCCTTTCTTGTTTCATTCCTTCCTTTCCTGCCTGCTGATACTTTACAGTATATCATTACCTGATTATGTTCTCTTTGTTTTATTGCTTTTATTCCATCATTCCTTCTTCTGACATTCTTTTCCTATTTCTTTCATTCCTTCATTATGTGTGCTCGCTCATACATATGATTTCCTTCCTATTTTAATTACCTCCCATCTTTTCCTTATTTTCTCTTTCAATTCTTTCCTTTCTACCTTTTTATACCCTTAATTGTCCGCTGTTATCCCTTTAATTTCTTGTTTCCTTCTTTAATGATTTTATCTTTCATTTACTTTCTTACCTTCTGTCTTTTTCTTTATCTGTCTTGCCCTCTTCTTCCTTACTGTTTTTCTTATTTCCTTGCTTTAATTTCATGTCATTCCTTTTCTTTCTCCCACCCTTCCCTTATCTTTCATTCCTTATTTTTATCTTATCTTTAATTTCCTTGATTCCAACTTTTCCTTCATCTTCTTCTTTCGGCCGCTCACATACTTTTGGGGTTGCCACAGCAGATCTGTTCCGCATATTTGATTTGGCATAGGTTTTACACCTGATGCCCTTCCTGACGCAACCCTCCCCAATTTGTCTGGGCTTGGAACTGGTACTAAGCATGCACTGGCTTGTACAACCCCAGTGGCTGGGTATTTAACCTAATTTGCATGTCTTTGAACTGTGGGGGAAACCGAAGCACCCCAAGGAAACCCACGCAGACATGGGGAAAACATGCGAACTCCACACAGAAAGGCTCCCATTGGCCGTGAGGTTCAAACTCAGAACCTTCTTACTGTGAGGCAACAGTGCTAATCACTACACCATCGTGCCACCCATTCCTTCCTTTATTCCTTCATACATTCCTTAAATTTCCTTTTGTATCCTTACCTGCTTCTGTTCTCCTTTATTCTGTCTCTTTCCTTTCCCTTCCTGTTTTCTTCCCTCTGTTTCTCCAGCTGTCTGCCTTATGATTATTCTTTCCCCATGTTTGACCATGTGAAGGTCTTGTCTGGAAGCTGCTTCTGAGGTGATATGTGGAACACGTACTTTGTGGCTTTGTAAAAATTCCCATAAACACTAGGTGACTAATAATGGCGATAGAATCGCAACATCCCATTTTAGTTTCATTGTGCACAGGCAAGAGCTCCGTCTGTAAAATTACATCAGTATGTCAGAGCGCATAGCAGTTGTTCAAATGGGCCTTTCACTTTCTTTCTTTCTTTCTTTCTTTCTTTCTTTCTTTCTTTCTTTCTTTCTTTCTTTTTCTCCCAACATTGTTTGACATAAAAAGATTTTACAGCTCAAGTCAAATGAAAAAAATTGGAGGTTTCAGTTAAGGTTAAAGGAAGAGTTAGATTTCCAACTATTATCCTCTACTTCATTTGTACAAAATCAAATGAAATGAAACTGCATTGCCCTCATTTATTCAAATTTACATTTGTGATTGAATTTCATACGAGATCTCACTGCTTTCCCTGCAGAGAGTCTGTTCTGTTGATTCAGAGTCTGTTCTGTTAATTCAAATAAACATATGAATAAACAATACACAACCGTGCCTAATTCAAATTATATAATGCAAATACCTGACTTCCTGGATGGAACAACTGGATGGAACTTGAGTGTTTATCCCTGACCTTTCTGTTGTTGTTAGTTAGTTAGTTAGTTAGTTAGTTAGTTAGTTAGTTAGTTAGTTAGTTAGTTAGTTTGTTTGTTTGTTTTTCGAACTTTTAGAAAAGATACAATGCTGATTAAGTCCATGTATTATTTCTTGGTCTTTTGTTAACACTGAAAATGTTCAGAAGGCAGCAAACAAAAACCTTTTTGTTTGGCGCGTGAAAGAATATTCTGGAAATTCCTGATCCATTCATGACTTGGCAGAATTTCTTTGCAAAATGGTTTAATTAAGCAACATCACATGAGCAAGAGTGCTGATATTCTGAATATCGGTGTAGCGTTGTGATTCAGACATAAGCGCGAGGTCACAGGCTGATATTCAGTACAGCAGCATGATTGCAAGTCTGATATTTCTTTTATATAACATTTCCATAAAGAAGAAATTGATATCAAGTAAGTGACATTTCAGACACAATATGGCCAACGCTTCAGTTTATTTTTGCCCTGCAAGTGGAAACAGATCCCAAAGAGCCACTAACATGTTATAGCACAAGAGTGAGTTGGATAGCTAGCTCACATTGATTTGTACATTCCCATTCAGTGTTGTGTGTTGCCATGATAACACACAGACTGACCGACAGCCTGCAGTATGTGTAACAGTTTCAGTGTCATGAGCTATTGACAGGATTGGAATTTTATGTAACGGTAATTCGGTTGTACACCAAGTGCATAACTAATCACAGTCGAGTTGATATTTATTACAGCAGCATGACCTTGAGTGTGGAATGCTATTATATAACATTTCCATAAACAATAAATTCATATCAAGTGACATTTCAAATACATTATGGCCAAATGTTCCATTTATTTTTGCTCTGCAAATGGAAACCAATCCCGAAGAAGCCCCTAATATGTTATAGCATGAGGGCTAGCTGGATAGCTAGCTCACATTGACTTGTACAGTCTCATTAAAGATGCTTCTGGCAAAATTGTCATCCCTTCTTACTTTTTATCTTCATCTGACAAGCTCCCATAAATTATATTCCTGAAAATTATCGATTGCCACGTCCATGGATGATGTTGCTAACACTACCATGGTGACAGTTTTGAAATAGGAAGTTGAATTTTACTTGGATGAGCGAACTGATACATCCAGTAAAATGTCCCAATGCAGTTGTCATGAAATATCAGCACATTTCAAACACCTCTTGACCAATCAGATTAATGGACCGGAACTAACTGCTGCATAATTGGAATCAGTTATCAATGTCAGTCAATATGTCTCTTTTTGTCCATGCTATTGTTGTAGCCATCAGTGTTTTAGCCGTGTCTTCACCAAAGTTTCCACCAATCCGATTCCAATAGATTTCAACAAGCCAGGGTGAAGCTTAGATCCGATTAAAATACATGTGGATTAAGTTATTTGGAAAAGGTTAGTGACAAACACTAACTCCACACTCTAATGTCAATCTTCATTTGTCTTCATATCACATGAAGTTGTGTTATTTTCACATATAGTTACAAAGTAGATGTGTGGACAGGATTGTTATTTATTCCCTGAAACAATACCAACCAATCCCAGCTCTTCTTACAGTAAGTGTTTATGTTTATTGCTGGGTTTCACGTGATGTCACGTCCACCTCATTAATTATTCAAAACTTTAGCTGGTGGGCTACTAAAGCTCAGTTGACAAAGCGTTTGTACGGAGAAGGTGCATTGCTTGCATGAAAAATGCCTTACGCTTATGTTGTTTAAGGTTGTTTGAATCAATCAAACCGTGAAACAGATGAAAGTTTCTTCAGGGTTCCCCGTGAACTAATAAAAAAGGGTGAACGAACAAAGGATTTCACAAAAAGACATCAAGAAAGGTGGCTTTTGAACCTTTCACTGAAATCGAAGGGAGCCGAGTCGAAGCACGCTCGAGTTTGCAGTGATCACTTGGTGAAAGGTTTGTATCTCCCTCTCAGCGATGTCCTTAGTGTTTTCCAAGTACTTTTCTTGCTGTGTCGTTATTTTACAGTACTTTTTGTTTACTCCTCACTCCTCACAAAGTCTATACACATGAAGGTCGCAACAAAATTCTTACCCAGCCATACAGTTACAATGCACCATGATCACTCCTCCGTCTTGTTTAACTAAGATCCAGGTCTTTAAAGGGGTTTCTGATGATCTTTGGGAATGATTTACCTGAGAGATAAGAGCCAACACAAGTTTACCTGAGAATCAAGTGAACTGTTATTTGTTTATACTTAAACTTGCAGCGCTTCGTTGTAAAGGCATGAACAAAAATCTTTAAAAAAACCTACTTACACAGGCAAAAACAATACAGGATTCATTCAGCAGCAACTTGATAGCGAGGTCCTTTACCCAGCTGCATACAAAAAAGTTGTAAGCCTCCATACTGTTCCACGCTTTCATCTGTTTTGCGGTGTAGAAGGACGTCTGCAACACCAGATAGTTTGAGATGCCGGGGAACTCGACTGAAGGGTAGTTTTCGAGATTGTATGACAAATCCTTCTTTCCCAGACCGTAGGGGTCTATTCCATTGCACATAGAAATCTTCTGAATGGAAAGAAAGTACAACTTTATTCATCACACACTTGTGAAATTTCCTTTCTGCATTTAACCCATCTGAAGCAGTGAACACACACATGAGCAATGAGCACACACACGTAGCCAGAGCAGTGGGCAGCTATGCTAACAGCACCCAGGGAGCAGTTGGGAGTTAGGTGCCTCACTCAAGGGCACCTCAGCCCAAGGCCGTCCCATATTAACCTAACTGCATGTCTTTGGACTGTCAGGGAAACCAGAGCACCTTGAGGAAACCCACACAGACACGGGGAGAACATGCCCTCGCCGGCTGCTAGATTCGAACCCAGAACCTTCTTGCTGTGAGGCGACCATGCTAACCACTACACCACTGTGCCGCCCATAGAAATGGCCAGTACAGGGATCAAACCTGTGATCTTGGCGTTATTAGCACCACGCTCTAACCAACTGAGCTAAATGGCCAAGAATATATCTAAAGCGAGCAGTGGCTTCTAGATTACGAGCATACGCTGATAAATTATCACTAGTTGTTTGCATTACAGCAGCCATTTAGACCACCAGCTACAGTGGTGCTTGAAAGTTTGTGAACCCTTTAGAATTTTCTATATTTCTGCATAAATATGACCTAAAACATCATCAGATTTTCACACAAGTCCTAAAAGTAGATAAAGAGAACCCAGTTAAACAAATGAGAAAAAATATTATACTTCATCATTTATTTATTGAGGAAAATGATCCAATATCACATATCTGTGAGTGGCAAAAGTATGTGAACCTCTAGGATAAGCAGTCAATTTGAAGGTGAAATTAGTCAGGTGTTTTCAATCAGTGGGATGACAATCAGGTGTGAGTGGGCACCCTGTTTTATTTAAAGAACAGGGATCTATCAAAGTCTGATCTTCACAACACATGTTTGTGGAAGTGTATCATGGCACAAGCAAAGGAGATTTCTGAGGACCTCAGAAAAAGCATTGTTGATGCTCATCAGGCTGGAAAGGGTTACAAAACCATCTCAAAAGAGTTTGGACTCCACCAATCCACAGTCAGACAGATTGTGTACAAATGGAGGAAATTCAAGACCATCATTCTCCTCCCCAGGAGTGGTCAACCAACAAAGAACACTCGGCAAAGTTACAAAGGACCCCAGGGCAAGTTCTAAGCAACTGAAGGCCTCTCTCACATTGGCTAATGTTAATGTTCATGAGTCCACCACCAGGAGAACACTGAACAACAGTGGTGTGCATGGCAGGGTTGCAAGGAGAAAGCTGCTGCTCTCCAAAAAGAACATTGCTGTTCATCTGCAGTTTGCTAAAGATTACGTGGACAAGCCAGAAGGCTATTGGAAAAATGTTTTGTGGATGGATGAGACCAAAATAGAACTTTTTGGTTTAAATGAGAAATATTATGTTTGGAGAAAGGAAAACACTGCATTCCAGCAGAAGTACCTTATCTCATCTCTGAAACATGGTGGTGGTAGTATTATGGTTTGGGTCTGTTTTGCTGCATCTGGGCCAGGAAGGCTTGCCATCATTGATGGAAAAATGAATTCTGAATTACAGTATACCAGCGAATTATGAAGGAAAATGTCAGGACATCTGTCCATGAATTGAATCTCAAGAGAAGGTGGGTCATGCAGCAAGACAATGACCCAAAGCACACAAGTCGTTCTACCAAAGAATGGTTAAAGAAGAATAAAGTTAATGTTTTGGAATGGCCAAGTCAAAGTCCTGACCTTAATCCAATCGAAATGCTGTGGAAGAACCTGAAGCGAGCATTTCATGTGAGGAAACACACCAACATCCCAGAGTTGAAGCTGTTCTGTACGGAGGAATGAGCTAAAATTCCTCCAAGCTGGTGTGCAGGACTGATCAACAGTTACCAGAAATGTTTAGTTGCAGTTATTGCTGCACAAGGGGGTCACACCAGATACTGAAAGCAAAGGTTCACATACTTTTGCCACTCACAGATATATAATATTGGATCATTTTCCTCAATAACTAAATGACCAAGTATAATATTATTGTCTCATTTGTTTAACTGGGTTCTCTTTATCTACTTTTAGGACTTATGTGAAAATCTGATGATGTTTTAGGTCATATTTATGCAGAAATATAGAACATTCTAAAGGGTTCACAAACTTTCAAGCACCACTGTATTTCACTTCCAGTAAAACCACTCAGAAAAGTCACATGACTGAAACCCAGCAATATCCACCCACAATTGTTTCTAACAAACTTAGTTAGTTATGTAGCACAGTGATCCTGAACAAAATAAAGGATTTACTGGAGATGAGTGAATGAACTTGGTGAACAGCCACCCCTGCTAGCACGAGAGTGAAATTTCTAGCACTACTGATGCACACCTCTATTACAAAGTCAGTAATTTAGCATCAAGCTTCCTGTATCACAATCAGTAGGTCATTACAGTAAGCTCCACTCATTGTTTTGGCCTTGGAGAATAAAGATACAAATTGAAGGCATCAAAACGATCAAAAGATCATAATTGACCATTCTTTGCTAATTGTTCCAGCACTGTAAGCCCTTTGTATCTAGTGTTGTAGTACTTGAGACCGGTCTCAAGACTGCTTTTTGAAGGTCTCAGTCTCATCTTGAAATCCACCACATCTTTACTTGGTCTTTTCTCGGTCTCTGATATAGAGGACTCGGGATTTTATTTGAAGACCGGTCAAGACCACAACTGAGGGGATTTCACTAAATTGCCTCTGCATTGTCTGATTTATTTGTTAACATCGTTACTGAGATTGGAAGTAAAATTTCCTGCTTCAAATGCGACCAAGAATGTGACTTATTGCTAATTAGAATTTTTTCTTCCTGTTAATGGCCATCACCCCTTCCCTGCCCCCCTTCACACCCACTTGTCTGGTCCTGATCTTGACTCGGTCCTGCCCTGCCTTGGTTTTGGTCTTGACTTGATCTCAACCCCTCTAAGTCTTGGTCTTTTTGTGGTCTCAACACACACTGGTCTTGGCCATGACCTGGTCTCGGTTTAGGTGGTTTTGACTACAACACTATTTGTATCTATGTATTAAATTGTGATAGTTCATTTTTGATGCTGAGATATGAGTTATGATTTATGCGCAAACAAAATGTGAAATATGGCCAACAATGTGGGCGGCACAGTGGTGTAGTGGTTAGCATTGTCGCCTCACAGCAAGAAGGTCCTGGGTTCAAGCCCAGTGGCTGGCGAGGGCCTTTCTGTGTGGAATTTGCATGTTCTCCCTGTGTCTATGTGGGTTTCCTCCGGGTGCTCCGGTTTCCCCCACAGTCCAAAGACATGCAGGTTAGGCTAATTGGTGGCTCTAAATTGACCATAGGTGTGAATGGTTGCTTGTTTCTGTGTCAGCCCTGCAATAACCTGGTGACTTGTCCAGGGTGTACCCCACCTCTCGCCCATAGTCAGCTGGGATAGGCTCCAGCTTGCCTGTGACCCGTAGAACAGGATAAGCGGCTACAGATAATGGATGGATGGATGGATGGATGGGCCAACAATACTTTACTCTTCTTCTTCATATACAACTAGCCTTCAACTAATGATGATGCATTTAGTCATGTTTATCAACTCAGACTTGAAAAGTCTTTAAGTTGCTCTTAGCTAAAAGAACAAACATGATTAATAATGTAAAAAGGTGATGCATGTTAGCATGCCACAGATGAATTCACATATCAATGTGTGATTATAGCATTACACGAAAAGGGATTTTTTTTAAGTGTACGCAATCAATAATTGGGGTAATTGAGTTATGTTCAGCCTGGAGGTGTGTATTCTGTATAAAGTCAGAATATCCATCATACTCAGAGCATATGGTTTTCATTGATCTGGATTGATCATTCTTTTTGATCGCCAAGTCTCAGGGTTTGTTTTGAGTGCAGAAGGAGAATGTTTGTAAAGGTGTTAATTTGTCTAAGCATGTTTATTCTACAGATCCATCTGCCGGCATTGTCAAGATCATGCTGAGTTCTCGCGAAATGTCACAGGGCTTTTATGTTTGGCAGTCTGGTTCCTCTAAAGTTTGATACTCTAACAGGACTAAAGAGTCCAAGCTGAGGTGAAAAAAAAAGAGCTAGATTTCATGAAGTATCATAACTAGTGTGGCTGTCGCTCAGGGAATGGCTTTAATAAATAACATCATGCTTCATTTCACGCTCGAGCCACACCTGGCTTGTGTTTGTTCTGTCCTTGATTTCACATTAATTAAACAAATTAGTCATTTTATTACTCGGTTATCTTCACAGCATGTCACCTTTCAGTTTCACCAGTAATTAAAATTTTAAGCGTAAAAACTAATTATCTCAGAGGATTATTACAAACAAAACCATGAAGAACAAGGAGTTGTCAATACAAGTCCAAGACAATTTTCAGGAACAAACTAAAAGAGAGCATTAGTCAGAGGAGAAGTCCAAGGGTAATGTGTAATACAATGCCACCACCACCGTGTTTCACAGTAAGGATGGTGCTCTCAGGTTGTTTGGTATTTGCCAAATGTAGTGCTTTGTGCCAAGGTCAAAAAGTTCAGTGTTAGTCGCATCAGTCCAGAGAACCTGTGTTCCATATGTTTACTGAGTTTCCAGCTTGTCTTTTGGCCAAGAATTTCAAACGTCTCTCTGGTCTTCCATAGAGCTAGTGTGTGGAGCGTCTGTGAACAGCTTCTTGTGTCTGAGCTGTGGCTTTCTCCAGGTCTTTCAGTGTTTGTGTGTGGCTAGATGTGGGTGGAAAAAGAGATCTCACATGTCAGGGGATAGCAGTTGCTAACTGCCACAGCTTCCTTTCATAAATGGAATAAATCTTTGCTCAGTGCAGTGAATGTAATCAGACTGGCTCCACTCAGCCCTCATCTCTCTTCTGAACAGCCTCAGGAATTATCCTGACACAAGGGACGGGTGCGATGTAAAAATTTTAAGCAGAAGATCACTGTTATACACAGTTTCTACAATAAGGAATTACAGCCAGAATAAAGTGGATTTGTGTTTAATTGATTTTTTCTTCTACCCTGTTTATTTATTTATTTTATTTATAAATAGTACAGTGATACCTAAAGACTGTTGGGAAAGAAAGAAAGAAAAATCACAGACTAATTGTTCCCATTTCCACTTAAAAAATGTCTTTTTTATATTGTAATTAAATTTATTTGTATTTATTATTAGGCTTTCTTTCACTTATGCATTTATTTATTAAATAAATAAATAAATAAATAAATAAATAGGAGTGAAAGAAAGAGAAAGGGTATTCTGTGCTTCCAGAAAATTCTTATTTTAAACTTTAATGTACGTATAATATATTATTTAATGTTTAAG
Organism: Neoarius graeffei; assembly: GCF_027579695.1. Classification (NCBI taxonomy): domain Eukaryota; kingdom Metazoa; phylum Chordata; class Actinopteri; order Siluriformes; family Ariidae; genus Neoarius; species Neoarius graeffei. Next base: position 67,917,310 of record NC_083571.1, read on the forward strand.
ATCCATGACTTGTTTATTTCATTATTAAGTTATTGAAGAAATAAATGTGTGCCTGAAAGAAAGAAAGAAAGAAAGAAAGAAAGAAAGAAAGAAAGAAAGAAAGAAAGAAAGAAAGAATTATTTTTTGCTTCAAATAAAAATCCTTATTATGAAGTTATATGTGTTAGAAAGGTTCTTCATTTATTGTTGAAATTAATTACTTTTTTATTGACTAATTAATTTATTTAAGAAATACATGCAGGCATGGAAGAAAGAAAGAAAGAAAGAAAGAAAGAAAGAAAGAAAGAAAATAAACATAATTTACAATTCATTATAAGTTACATGGAAAGCATGATTTTGTTTTATGTTCTCACCTGCGTTTGTTACTTGCGAAAATTGGAGATTTGTGCAAGTATGTTGATCTGTCCGTTTGTCCATTTGTTTGTTGGTGCTCTAGCGTAGTCATTTCTTGACCAATCTTCACCAAAATGCACAGGACAACTCACTAGGGTCACACAAAGACATGAGTACTTTTTGGAGGGTCAAGGTCAAAGGTCAAGTTCACCAAGGTCAAATTTTTTAAAAACACCTAATCGGCCATAACTTCTGTTTCTTTGTGATTTTTGCAAGTATTGTGCTCTGCACGACTTTTCATTTGTTTGTTTGTTCATTTGTTTGTTTGTTCCCAACATAACTCAAAAAGTAGTAAACAGATTTTGATGAAATTTTGAAGAAAGGTGAGCCATGAGCCAAGGAACAAATGATTAGATTTTGATGCAAATCCGGATATGTATGTAAACATAGTAAACATCTGGATCTTCTAATATATGGCTTGACGGAGGTCTGCGCTCTACTGAGTTCTTTTCTAGTTTTATTTATTTATTTTTTGTTTTGTTTCCAGGTTGCTTCACCTCTTCTGTTTGGTCATTTGTGTGTCCTGTTGACCCCCCCAAAAAAAAAAAAAAAAAAACTCTCAACTCTCAACACAAATTATTAAATAAAGCTCACTGCTTACACAGTTCGTGTTTACTGTGACCGTGACCTTACACTTTCTGACTTTTCTCTTCTTTATTTCTTTCTCTCTTTTTATATCCTGCATGCTTGCTTCTGCCGCCTCCTCTCAAAACACAGGTAAGTTTATTTTATTCACCTAGCATGTGTGTGTGTGTGTGTGTGTGTGTGTGTGTGTGTTGCTGTAGTGAAGTCAACTTTATTTCTAGAGCCACATTTAACAAGCAACAGGAATTGCCCCAAAGTGCTGTACAATAAAACAATAATAAAAGAACATAAAATATTGAAGAGCAAATCGAGTATAAAAATAATATAAACAGATGCCAATGGGATAAAATAGTAGAAAGTAACAGATAGCCACAGGATTGAAAATAACAACAGCAACAACAAAAATCCTGAAGTAAATACACACTTTACACATGGAACAACAAAGTAAAAGACATCAAGACATTATTATGATCCATTAAAAGTTCACATCACAATCCTCATTATTCTGATTTTTTGCTCAGATCGGATTTGTCTATCTTTACGGTTCACATTCATAATTACAAGTAATCTGTTTCTCACTATAATGTGAACACATCTGTTCACTGAAATGACATGTATGCGCACATTGATACGTTTTTACATGAGTCATCTGCATCACCAACAGCAAAATCCGTCATAGGTATGAGATGACTCGTGGCATTAAAACAGACTAAATGGATTTGCTAGTAGCTAATGTATGTATCACATTTTGCTCTGGAGGACAAACAGTTCATGAGCTATACATTATCAGGTCGAGAAGGTAAAGGAAATCCAGATGGCTCATGTTTGCTGTTTTCGCACCTATTGTATCTCCTCTTTTGTTGATTAGTTGCTCTGATGGTGCTGCTGACAAAGACGGTGCTCAGCACATGCGTATTGACAAAAAGTCACATGAATTCCAATCTAAGCATTCTCATTCATGTCACATGGCCACGAATTGGATACATATTTGCTCCAGGACCACATATGAAATTGGCTCAAACTATAATACAGAAAATTGCAGTAGTCCAGGCGAGAAGTGGTCAGTGTGTGGACAACAGCTGCCAAAGAAGAAAGAAGCTGCTCTTGACAACAGCGCCAATCTGCTTCCCAAAATCTGACAGTCTTTAGATCTCAGACACAGTCATTTCAGGTTGTGGACAGTAAACCAAGCTTGTTTGCCCACAACACTGAGAGAGGATGAAGGACCAAAGGTAATGATTTCTGTTTTATCTTCATTAGTTGAAAGAAGTTATTTGCCATTCAGCATTTCACGTCATTTAGGCAGTTTAACAGGTTACATATGGTGCAAATTTTGTCAGGGATTTTAATAGGGAGGTATGCCTGGGTATCATCCACATAACAGTGGGAAGGAATGCAATGTTTCTGAAGGAGGTAATCCAAAGGGAGCAAGTATAGGGAAAATAAAAGGGGTCCCAAAATGGAGCCTTGGGGCACACCACATGAGATGGGTGCAGAAGATGAGAAAGAACTGTCAGTACTAAGAGAAAAAGGTTCTGCTGTTCAGGGAAGAGGAAAACCAGTTCAGAGCAGAACCTTGGATGCCAATGTCACATTCCAGATGTTTAATCAGGATATTGTGGTCAATATTGTCCAGCATTGGCCTGTAATCCAGTAGAACTAAAACTGCATACAGATCAGAATCAGTGGTCATTCAGTGATGTCAAGTCAAGTTTATTTGTATAGCACTTTTAACAATAGACATTGTCGCAAATCAGCTTTCAGAAAATTAAAGGCTTTAAACATGAGCTAATTTTATCCCTAATACCGTATATCCCTGATGAGCAAGCCTGTGGTGACGGTGGCAAGGAAAAACTCCCTCAGACAACATTAGGAAGAAACCTCGAGAGCAACCAGACTCAAAAGGAAACCCATCCTCATTTGGGTGATAACAGATGTGATTATAAATAACTTGCTTCTATAACTGTGTCCTATAGAGTCACAAAGTATAACTGTGAAACCAGGAAAATCATTATAGTTTTAACACAAAGTCTGTTTTGTTGATGCAAAACTGTTCATTGATGGAAACTTGAGTACAAAACTGTTCATGACAACTGCAGTCCTAAAGTTAGCAAGTCAAGTGCGACTTTTGACTGTCCATATGGGGCCGTCCTCCACAGGAGCAATGTGATGAGACTCCAGCCAGATGTAGGGCATCAGGATGGATCAGGCAGCTCTGAGGAGCAGATATATCAGGCAGGTCCAATGTGCACAGACACCAAACTGGAATTTATCCAAGATGTTAAATGAATGTAGATAAGAGGTGAGCTGAGTGAAAACAACTTTTTCCATGACCTTGGAAAGAAATGGGAGCTTAGAAACAGGTCCTGAGTCAATATGAACAGATGGAACAAGATTAGGCTTCTTGAGTAAAGCTTGAAAGATAGCATGTTTGAGAAGTTGGGGTACAGTACAAATTTATTAAATAGCTGTTTATTCTGGACAGAATTAGAGGACCAACTGTGGCAAAAAGGTGTGTGGGAAGGGCAAGCTGAGAAAGAGATTCTGACCAAAGGTGATTAAGGCATGGTAGTATTGGAGCAGATTAATCTTCTTCTGGAGGGGGGACACTTGACCTGATATCCTGGATTTTATTGATGAAAAATTAACTCCCAAGTATCAGTCGAAAGTAGTGGTACAGGATTCAGGCTGGAGTTGATGGTGAAGAGAAGTTGGGGTCTATGAGCATTTTTTTTAATTAATCCAGAAAAATGGGTTGCTTTGGCAGTCTTAAGAGTAGGTTTCTTTCAGGGATTCAAGATACATTTCACAAGATATTTGAAGTCTGTGTTTTTTTCCACCAACGCTCAGCCCTTCTGCTCCCATCAAAGAGCATGTGTGGTCTCATTTAGCCAAGGCTGCATATTGGTTTTATCCTTAAGTCTCCTTGGCTTAAGAGGAGTGAAGAAATCCAGGGTGTTATCTCATCCACTATAGAATAAGTCCAGCAGCTGCTCTGTGTCAGTGCAGTGAGACAGTACATCTGTAAAATAGGGCGGTGAGTCGTACTGAATGCTTCACAAAGTTGTAAAGGTGTGGATGGATTTAAGGAGCATGACTTGTATAATGACTATTAGGCTATAGAGTGGAAATAAGTGTAAACTCAACATCACTGAGTTATGGACAGAAAGAACATTATCAACAATCTCCATGTTATTTACTGTGGAGCCAGAAGTTTTAATGTGTGACCTATTTAAATTAAAAGACCTACATTTAAATTAAATGAGTCCACAAGGCATAGGAAATCTTTTCTTAGAGAGAGACAGAGAGAGAGAGAGATTCAGGGAGTCTGAGAGAGAGTTTGACAGAGATTCTGAGAGTGAGTCAGGGAGTCTGAGAGAGAGTTTGACAGAGATTCTAAGAGTGAGTCAGGGAGTCTGAGAGAGTCAGGGAGTCTGAGAGAGAGAGTTTGATAGAGATTCTGAGAGTGAGTCAGGGAGTCTGAGAGAGAGTTTGACAGAGAGCGTCTGAGAGCAAGTCAGGGAATCTGAGAGCAAGTCAGGGAGTCAGAGAGAGTCTATGACAGAGAGAGAGAGAGAGAGAGAGAGAGTCAGGGAGTCTGAGAGAGTGTTTGACAGAGAGAGTCTGAAAGTGAGTCAGGGAGTCTGAGAGAGTCAGGGAGTCTGAGAGAGAGTTTGACAGAGATTCTGAGAGTGAGTCAGGGAGTCTGAGAGAGTCAGGGAGTCTGAGAGAGAGAGTTTGATAGAGATTCTGAGAGTGAGTCAGGGAGTCTGAGAGAGAGTTTGACAGAGAGCGTCTGAGAGCAAGTTAGGGAGTCTGAGAGAATCTGAGAGCAAGTCAGGGAGTCAGAGAGAGTCTATGACAGAGAGAGAGAGTCAGGGAGTCTGAGAGAGTGTTTGACAGAGAGAGTCTGAAAGTGAGTCAGGGAGTCAGAGAGAGAGAGTTAGGAGTCTGAGTGAGTTTGAGAGAGAGTCAGGGAGTCAGAGAGTCTGAGAGTGAGTCTAGGAGTCAGAAAGAGAGTTTGACAGAGAGAGTCTGAGAGCGAGTCAGGGAGTCAGAGAGAGAGAGAGAGAGAGAGAGAGAGAGAGAGAGAGTCAGGGAGTCTGAGAGAGTTTAAGAGAGAGTCAGGGAGTCAGAGAATCTGAGAGAGAGAGTCAGGGAGTCTGAGAGAGTCTGAGAGTGAGTCAGGGAGTCAGAGAGAGTCTGAGACAGAGAGAGCGAGTCAGGGAGTCTGAGAGAGAGTTTGACAGAGAGAGTCTGAGAGCAAGTCAGGGAGTCAGAGAGAGTCTGAGAGAGCCTGAGAGTGAGTAAGGGAATCAGAGAGAGAGAGAAAGAGAGTCAGGGAGTCTGAGAGAGTCTGAGAGTGAGTCAGGGAGTCAGGGAGTCAGAGAGTCTGAGAGTGAGTCAGGGAGTCAGAGAGTCTGAGAGAGAGAAAGAGAGTCAGGGAGTTTGAGAGCAAGAATCTGAGAGAGAGAGAGAGAGAGAGAGAGAGAGAGAGAGAGAGTTTGTGGATTGTACAGAGTCATTGGCTCCAGGGAGTTTGTTCTCACCAGCAGCTCTTGCCGTATCCCAGCGTAACCATCACGCCTTCTGCTGTTTCGCCGTGAAGAAAGTACTGGTTTCTTTGATGTTGTGTGTGTGGAAAAATTGCACTGATGTCTGAATGAGGTTCTGAGAGATGAGACCGGCTCAAATACACACACACACACACACACACACACACCAGGAAGCAGTTTAGTTTGAGAAGCATCATCCCTGATCTGGCCCCTGAGTCTATTCTTTATAAAGGGAGCTTGAGGAGAAGTTGTTCATTTTCAGGTGGAGGCAGAAAGCTGCTTGTGTCCGGTGTGTCTGGGTACGTACTGTGTGTGTGTGTGTGTGTGTGTGTGTGTGTGTATCTTGAAAAGCAGTGCACCAAGACACACACTAATACCTCCTTTTAAAGGGTGCCATTATTTTTATCCTCCATGAACAGCAAGTCTTATTTGTCTTTTTTTATTTTTTATTTTAGGAATCACTTTTTTCATGTTAATATGAAACCATTGAGTTTCACAAAATTAATTAAAATAAAGATGTGATTTAAACTTGACAGTGTAATCCATCTCGGAAATTGCAGTAACTCATCAGCACTCATACGATTTACAGACAATTGCTCGACATTTACATTCGCAAGTCTCCTTTCATCAAATCCACACAAACTCATAAGTGAAACATAAGACACAAGCATTTTTCCCAACTAACTGAATCTTCATGAACACCCATGCCTCTTATATAAAGGCTCCTGCAAATAATTTATGAATAAACCTGTTCGTGTCCGCACAATAAACAAAGTCTGTCAAGCTAGAAATTATAAATTTTTCTTAAATCATTGTAACATTTTTTAAGAGGCAAACATGCATCAGACAAAATAATAATAATAATAATAATAATAATAATAACGATAATAATAATAATAATAATAATAATAATAAATTGAATTCTAAAAAAAATTAGAGCTGAATGATCTCATTCTTCTCTAAAATGTTCAGAATTCTTTGTACATAATAAGAACAAATTGGGTTTAATTTACTTCTTTATAATTTATTTCAAATTTTATTTTCATTTTCTTATTTTCTGCCTCTTCATTGATTCATTGATACATTCATCTGTTCATTCATTTATTCATTTATAAACCTCCAAAAAGGAGGTAATGATGTGGTGGAACAAATAAAGTGAAAGTGTGAGGAGGAGTGAAAGTTGAGGAAGAGTGACGGAGGACAGATGATTGAGTATTGATCCTCTTCGTCCCTGTGGCTCGTGCTCCAGACACACCACTCTGGAATTCATTCAGCTCAGTATCATGATATCATTCGCTCTTTCTCTCCTTCTTTCTTCCTTTTCTTTTCTCTTAGCTTCATGTCTTGCTCCGTCTCCTCACGGGGTTTTGAGGAATAGATCCCAGATTTGAGCCCGTTTTCAATTAATGTGCATAAACGTGGCTATTTCTAAATTTGCAGAAAAAAGAATCTTATTGTTTCTCTAGAGTTGAATCAGCTGCCTTTTAAAAATGTAAAATATATTAAAAATTTAATATTTAGTATTTTGTTTCAATCAGGACTTCATTGCAGGCGGGATGCAAAGGCAAGACTGAGATTACGAGGTTTTTTTTTCTTTTTCTTTCTTTTTTAATTTGCCTTTTTTAAATACATATAATTGCTGGATGTTGTTTCATTTAGTGACTTTATTACAGAGAATGCCATATCATTAATAGTGGTTTTTCCTCCACCGGACCGACTATTTATTTTATTTTTCTCCATGGCATTGTGCTCAGTAACAGTGAGCATCTTTCACAACTTTAATATTTTCTCCTCTGGATTTAAAAAAAAAAAAAAAAAAATATATATATATATATATATATATATATATATATATATATATATATATATATATATATATATATAAAAAATTGTATTTATTTTATTTTTTGCATTTTCTTCAGATAATAGTGAATCACTTATTTATTTATTTTCTTCTTTTTATTGCTTTTTTCTGTCCAGGTAAACAAACAAACAAATACACAAATATAAAAAGTAAAAAGTAGAAAACAAGAAAATAGAGAAAATAGCAAATGTAATGTAACACATTCTAAATAATAATAATAATAATAATAATAATAATAATTCTACAAAATATTCTGAAGATAATTCTGAAATACAATCCAGAATTAAATTTGAAAATGAAACTTAAATAAGGCCAGTATGGTGCATTAACAGGGCTACAGGAGCTGATAGTGTTTTACTTTTGTTTAAAAATAAGGAAGAGAGAGAAATAATCCTCTTTACAAACCCTGACTCCACCCTTCCACCTGATTCATGACCCACAATTTGTTCCCTGTTTAACATAAAAGCCCTGTAGCTGTGTAAACACTCATATCATTCATCATCCATCGCACACCATTGCTATATACTGATATGTTTTGCTTTTTTCCCCATAATCCATATTAACTGATTGTGATTCTAATAAGTTTCCCTCACAATGAGCTGTTGTGTGATTTGTGGTGTCATTTATAATCCACCCATGACGTTCCTACGTGCTGTGATTTGCCGTTGCTCTGTGATAGAACCCAAGTCATCATCATCATCATGTTCCCCGAGTGGAGTATCGGACTCTTCAGGGTGCTCCTGTCAGGACTCAGCCCAACAGTTGCTGGAAGTCTGTCTTATCCATCATTATTCTTCTAATTTGTTGTGCATTTAATCCCAGAAGATTCTGAAACTTTGTCCATCTAGAAGATCATGTGTCAAATAGCAGTTGTTTTTGGAGTTCACTATTGTCCATTCGGCAAATGTGTGCCAGGTAGTTTAGTTGTGGTTCAAAACAGAATAGCTTTATGGGCTGGGTCTTAGTTTTCTCTTGCAAGTCAGCATTAAACAGTTTAAAGCTGCAATCCAATTCTCCATCGAGACCATCGTATTCTGGATCATTACATTTAGGGGACCTTTTCCTTTTGTAGCCTCCCTTTATCATCTTGCATAAGAAGCCATGCCAGACTACTTTGATCTTTTGGATTCCATTGGTAGATAGCTGCCACATCTGTACACTATACAAAAGACGGGATTGGACACAGGTCGTAAGAAACTTCACCCTTGCTGGTAAATAAATGTGGTAGTCCATGAGTATGTTTTAATTCGTTCTATTTCTGGAATGCAAATCTAATCCTCATGTCAAGATGGTGTGTTTCTTCTTCTTTGGAGGTAGTAATCATGTAACCAAGGTATTTAAAGCTTCGCACATTCTTGATCTTGTTACCACTGATGCAAATTATACTCTTCTGAAATTTGACATCTTTGTCCACACTGAATGCCATTGTTTCTGTTTTCACATACGACATTTTCAACCCAAAACGGGTGTAGGTATTATCATAAATCTGGAGAATATTTTGCAGTTCCTCTATGGATTCTGCAAAAATGGCCTGATCGTCTGCATACAGGAGCTCAGGTATTCGATTCTCTCCTATCCAGAATGAGTATGTTGTTCTATGTAAATGAACATTGGCAGCTAAGTCATGCAAATAAGCGCTCATAGCTCATCCCTGAGATCTATAAAACATCGCAGTGTGCAGCTCAACACTTTCCTGGCAGCACGGGCCTGTGAGCAGAGGGAAGTGCTCATTACTCACGGCCCTGACGCAAACCATGATGAATCCTGTAACGACAATGACAAGAAGGATGAGGTTCGGGTCAGACGCTAGCTAAACTGATCAAACTGGTAAAGATGGAAGAGGAGGAGGAGGAGGAGCAATGCGAAGATAAAAAATAATTAAATCATCCACAAGCCCAAGTCAAGAGCGCTAACATGTGCGTTGGGGTTTATTTACAAAGAATAATTGTATAAATGATGTCATGTGGAGGAGACATGAATTAAATAAGGCTTTTAACTTGTTGATGATAATAATAATAATAATAATAATAATAATAATAATAATAATACTTTATTGACATAGATTTCATGCATTAAAATGCTCAAAATATTTTACAAAGAAAAACTGTCAAATAAAATAAACAGCATTAGTGAAAAAGCAGAAAATAGACAAAATAAAAAAGTAATCATAATTATAAAAATAATTATAAAAATGTTGGAAAATAACTCCAATATGTTTTAAAACATTTTAAAAATTCAAAAATCTATATATTTTACTTTTTTAAAGCAGAATTTGGCAAAACAATATTCTAAAATAGTTATTTAAATAAATATAAAATTTAAAAAAGACTGAAAGCTGAGGAACACTGAAACTCGAATAATTTTGAATCTACATGAGATAAAAATCTGTTCAAAATACACAATGTATACAAATAAAATTGTGTGGATGTGTGTGTCCATTCATCATGCAAATGTATATAAAAAACTTTTCACAGGATCTTTAAATAATGTTTGCATTGTTCACATGAACATGCAGCAAATGTTGACTATTTCCCTGCAGTAATATTAAGTCGTAATATTTAGCAACTGTGGTGTCATTTTAAACTGGGATGATTTTGAGAAAATTAAGGAAGTAATGTTTTTAATTTGTCTTCAAATGACAGAAAATGGCTGTGTGCAATGTTAATACCTGCCCTTCAGTCGTACTAATTTGCACACAATCTCTGTTTTTAAACTCCTTACAGGTGATAATCTATTTGCACTGACTCCACCCTCTCTGTTTGACACTTTTAGGTAGAAATCCCCTCAAATTGTACATTCAGATGTGTCAATCTTTATTACCTCTGTCCTCTATTACACATTTTAGATAGAAAGCCCAGAATTTGCATATTCAGATTAGCTATTTCTATTGACTCTGCTCTCTGTGTTACAATTTTAAGTAAAAAAGCAATAAATTGAATCTCATCTCATCTCATCTCATCTCATCTCATCTCATCTCATTCACACACAGCTTTCACATTTCTGTACAAGTAGAAATGATTCATATTATTTTCCTATCTTTAAGTTAAAAGTCTTTGCTACCCCTCTTTATTTGGGTATCCAAATTAATATTAAAATTAATCTCTTTGCATTGACTTTGCCTTCTGTTTTACACTTGTTGGTAGACATGCCGTAAATTGCATATTCAAATGAATCTATTTGCCCGTCATTTTACATTATTGGAAAAATGTTGACAGATAGAAACGCCCCAAGTTCCATATTAAAATTAATCTATTTGCATTGACTCCACCCTCTGTGTTACACTTTTAGGTAGAAAACCTCTCATTTCATGTTCAAATCAACCTATTTCCATCGTCTCTCCTTTTAGTTTTACACTTTTTATTAGAAATTGCTTAGTTTGCATTGACTCCACCCACTATTCCTGGCACTGAAGCAATAACACCTGACATTTCATCTTCAAATTTATTTCCATTGACTCAGCTTTTTCTTAGACATACCATAAATTGCTTAGTTTACATTGACACCATCCACTATTCCTGATGCTGAGGTAATAATACCCAATATTTCATATTCAAATCAATCTATTTGTATTGGCTCCACACTGTATGTTACACATTTACATAGACTTGCCCCAAAATGCATATTCATGAAAGCAAACCTTAAAAAGAGACATGCTATTTGGATAAATCCATCACAAATCCTGTTAGTAAATCAGCCTGCATGGATTTTTTTTTTTTTAGATGTTTGCATGTGTTTTTACCCTGTAGTGTCTCAGGGACTTTGTATAAAACTGACTCATCATCCAAAATGCTCCAACAGTTACAGCGGAGAAAGGCTTTGAATCATTTCTTAATGAGTGTGCAGTGAGATTATTGTCTTTGCTGACTGTGTGTCTCTGAGATGACTAATGCCGCTTTTCCACTACAAACCCGGCTGAGTCGGGCTGAGCCGTGCGGTGCTGAGTTGGGCTGAGTCGAGCTGAGTGGGGCTGTTGGGGTTGCATTTTGACTACAACCGCGCTGAATCGTGCTGGCTGGAAGTGGGTGGACACATTGGGTGGAGTTAGCGAAAGTGGGTGGATGTCACGTGATGTCGTTAGGCAGCGCAAACAGTGACATCAGTGACCTTTTAAGCGGTAGTCTCACGACCCGGATAGTAAACAATAAACATGGAGTCATTAGTGCTGCTGGTCTTGGTGCTGTGGCTTGTTGTCACCGACAACGCCAACAGATACTGGCAAGAGCATATAGATGAGGCGAGGCGCATAAGGCTTCAGAAATTCTCGTAATTCGTAATTATTCTTCTTCCGGGTTTATGGTGTTTACAGATCCCAGCGTGCTCGCGGGGCATGTGTGGGCATGTGAGGACACTCCTCCTCACCAATCAGTGCACAGGGGAGTGTCTCCTCACGCCCCTAGCCCCACTCGGCTCGGTTTGGCTCGCTTCAGCCCCACTCCAAAACCGTGCGAGTTTTGGGTGCTGAGTAGGGCTGAAGCGAGCTGAGTCGTGCTGCTCTGAGGTAGTCGAAACGCGAGCCGTGTCGGGCTGAAGTGAGCTGAAGCGAGCTGAAGTGAGCTGAAAAAGGGTAGTGGAAAAGGGCCATAAGATGGCAGATTGTTCTCTCTGTCTCTGCTCGGGTGTCTGCTGGAGTGCCCAGTGACAGAGACAGTCAGTCAACACAGATAGCAACTCTACTACAAGGTCCTTACATATCCTTCTGAAATAATATGCTTCTTATCCGGAATATTAAAGCGTCTTTATCACTGATAAACGATTCAGACTTTGGTCTGTTTACAGCCAAAGAAATTCAGGATGTTTAACAGTTCAGTATATATGAGTCATTTGATCAGAAATGCTGTCATTTATTTCTATTTTTTGTTTGTTTTTTCTACTTTTCTCACTTGTTATACATTTTCCACTCTTTTGTGCATCTATCATGCGACTGATCTCTTGTGTTTAAAATGAGAAATGAAATGTGTTCCCATAGCATTTCATGCTTCAACATGTAGACTTGCTATATTTAGATGCTTATTTTTTTTTTTTAGTTATTTATTCTTTTTGGATTTAAACATCATCCATTCATCCTCAATAAGAGCTTTATCCTGGTCAGGATGGCAGTGGTTCCTGGGAATACCGGGCACGAGATAGTACACACACTCTTTCACACCCTCATTCACACGCTCATTCTGAAGAACATAATGAAGAAAGGAAAAAAGGGTTTCAGGAAGGAATATTTACATCTATTTGAAATGTGTAAGGAGTGGGAATAGGAAATGGAAAAATAAAATAAAGTTTGTGTTCTCTTTTGAAAGAGTTACCTCATTGCTTTGATGCAAAGAAAAGAATCGACAAGAAACATGAAATTTGTTCATTTGCACATTTGCGAAAATTATAATGTTGGACAGAATATTTACATGTAATTGAAAAAGAAAAAAATAGATGGCAAATTTACAAGTAGTTTAAATGTATAGATGATAAATGGAAGGATGTTTATATAAAGCTTAATTAAACTTATGCATAATAGCACTTCAACTTTATTATTAGATTAGAAACTCCAAAAATGGCTCCTGAGAGATGCAATGCTTTGGGTGTCTTTCAAACATTCCATACAAAAGTTGGTTTATCTATCTATCTATCTATCTATCTATCTATCTATCTATCTATCTATCTATCTATCTATCTATCTATTTACTTTCTTTGCAGTGATGTGAACATTTTTATTTTAAATGTATTTGAGGTACGGTGGTGCAGTGGTTACTTCTGCTGTCTCACTGGTTTCGAACCTCACGGCCCACTGAAGTCTTTCTGTGTGGAGTTTGCATGTTCTCCTCATGCCTGTGTGGGTTTCCTCCGGGTTCTCTGGTTTCCTCCGACACTCCAAAGATGTGGATTTGTTCAACTGGCTACTCTAAATCCCCCATAGGTATGAATGTGAGTGTGATGGTTGTTCATCTCTGTGTAGCCCTGCGATAGATTGGTGACCTGCCCAGGGTGAACTCCGCCTCCCACCTGAAGTCAGCTGGGGTTGGCTCCAGGTGACCCTGACGGATACGTGCTATAGATAATGAACAGATGGTTGTGTCTGACTGTATTAAAACAACACTAGGTTGTCAGTAAATTTAAAAATTAATCTCTTAATCTATGATTAAATGAAATCCAGACCTTCAGCCTGTAAGCTGTAAGTAACTAAATCCCCGATCCTAAGCTCAAAATGAAACTTGCAACATACACAGTTGATTGAAACTTCAGGCATTTTTGTTTCACAATGAAAGTGCACTTGTGTTTCTGTCGACTATTTAACTCTTTACGGTGTACATGTACAGCAGAGCGAGATTAAATGAATTTCTCTAAACTCCTGGTGGCTGTTCCAGACTGCTAGCCAAGTGCTTAATATTCTCACACACACACACACACACACACTTTCCTTTTCAACTGCTCTGTTTTATATATGCAAATATAAAATAGCAACAGAAATAAGTACATTCGTATTCAACCATATATATATATATATATATATATATATATATATATATATATATATATATATAAAAAATTTTTTTTTTTTTACATTTTTCAAAAATGTGACATGATTTTTTTCTTTTTCATTTTCTATTTCTGGTCATTGTGGTGTTTATATTCAGTGTCAGTTGCAGGAGGCTTGTGGAAATGGCAAAATAATCAGTCGCAATTACCATTTAGTAGCATTTCATCCTTCAAAGCTATCATCTGCATGGAGGATTGCTAACACAGGGAATGCAGGATTGCGATCACAGGGAATGCAGGATTACTAACACAGGGAACGCAGGACTGTGTAAACTATAGCAAAGTTTTCACCTTTCCCTAGATATTATAGAAATACCTGATTTTATATGATGATTGGTTTCACTCTCTAAAATCTAACAACCAACCAAAATGCATTTTAATGGGCAGAATTGAGCCAAAGGTTTTAGAGAAAATGAAAATGTCCCCTGTCTCATCAGTATTCTGAACTCATTCTTGCAAGGAAGCCTTGATATTCCATACAGTGTGTTTCTTTGTGCAGCTTGGACCATGTGGAAATCAAATTGTATTTTAACATTTTGTTGATAGCTAATATAAAATCACTACGTTGTGTTTTCTGTCTTAAAGTTTCAATTTAACAGTATTCCCCATACTTCAGTATGCAGTAGACTTTAGTATTCCTTTCTGGTCGGTATTCCCTACACTTCAGTATTCAGTACATTTTCAGATTCACGTCTGTTCAGTATCCCCTACACTTCAGTATTCAATACATGTCAGTATTCCTTTCTGTTCAGCATTCCACACACTTAAGTATTCAGTACAGTTCGGTATTATCTAAACTTCAATATTCCCTACATGTGAGTTTTCAGTACAAATCAGTGTTCGGTAAACTACAGTATTCCATACACTTGACCTTTTGTTTTCTGCTAAATACACTCACTGATTGTGCATTAAATATATACTAGTGTTTTTGTTATTTATTAGTTTTCCATTACTCAATGATTTTTTTTTTCATTATAACTAACTGAACTCAAGATTTTAAGGCAGCCTGGGCACTAATACACACACTGTGATGTACCTTCAAAACTCAAAGGCCAGTGTTTGAACTGCCCACATAATCTGAAAATGGTGTGTGCATTTTGTAAGTGTTTGCAATGTTAATTAATGGTTTGGGGAAAATCTTTATCTTTAATTAAACACTCATATCACCTACTAGTTCAGTGCTTGCATAATATAATTTCTTCAGATAAATTGGTGACCTTGTTGGCTTTCTGGAAATGTTGGCTGTCTGATCATACTAGTGCTCCCAGAAAAAAGAAAAAGAAAGAAAAACAACAACATTGGAAATAGGAAGGCATCATGGCAGCTGCTAATTTCAATTATCTATTACTAAGTTCACCAAACTCCATTGTAATTATGAGAAAAATAAGCTCTGGTGGAAACAGAATCTCCAGTGCAGCTTTTTTCATTCCACGAAACATGAAGTCGCGATTGTGGTTCGACTGTGGCCCAGCATCCCACCTCCTCAAATATTCATGACCCCTCAGAAATCTAGGGAGGGAAAATCAATACAACTGCCAACCCAACACTGGCCTCAGAGTTACCACTCTATGCAACATTGATATAAAATAAGCCGAGGGGGCCTAAAAATAGGACACAAGTGCTGTGTGGGAGGGGGAATAAGGAGGATTATCATAGGGGTAGGCACATATTCATCATTACAGAGTGCGAATGAGAGGAATTACATATGAGAGACCTCTGCAAATCTCCAGCACATAGCCATTGTTGTTATTTGTGGAGCTGGGTGATGTTGGTATTGTGTTATTCAGAGCTTATTGTTTCTCAGAACTCAATGGAGCAGCGTGAAAAAAAGATCATGAGCATCAAGAATGTTTTCCTCGCTTGCTGTTTGAAATCTGTCATCCTGCATCTGCAACCACACGACGATTCTCATATTTACACGCTAGCCTGTATTATAATTATTATTATTTTTCAAAGCTGGATTATATGTGATGAACCTGGAGTCATTCAGAAATAATCAGTTGGTTCAAGGATCAGAAGACGTTTACCTCAAAACATGTTTATATAGCATTGGAATATGAATATCCTCCCAGAAAGCAAAGTGAAAGCAAATGATCATAAAAAGTAGCATGATTGGATCCATCAGGAAAGAAAAGGTGTCACATTTCTGCATAATATACAACAATCAGAATACATTTCATGGATTTATATCGGCTTAGCTCTTTGTAGTGAAATACAGTGGTGAAAATAGAACAGTTTGATCGAAATCAAGTCTTGATGGCGTCTGGGGTTTATCTGTTTTTAGGTTTATAAAAATCCCTGCTCAGATCTCTTCACAGTTTTTTTTGTTTGTTTTGTTTTCAAGCCACACATGCAAACGAACAGTCCAGAACATGAATTTCTTTATCCACACTCAAATAATCAGCCGCTCACACCTTTGACCCCTTCACCATGGCAATAACAGCGAGATCCATAATGCCGAGTAGCAGGGGGAGACCGTAGACAAGACTTTCACTTCAGAGCACTCTTGTTTAGTTTCACTGACCATCCTGTGTGTTCTGAATGCCAGATTTTGGTCTGCAGTTGAGCATACAAGCACATACATACACATACCATCTCACACATCAAAAGCTAAGAAGCGGCAAGGGCTTGCTCTCGCTACTGCTGGTACTGTGACACTAGAGAGCAGTCTACACCTTCCTTCACAAAACCACGTTCTTTTTTCTGTCTGCCTGCCAATGCCACAGGATACACATCAATGCCTGCCAATATTCATCCAACAAACACCTCAAATGAAAGAATAAAAGAAGAGACTCTTTTATATAGAGTATGCTCATATCTCAAAGATTCACAGTAGATCTGCCGGATAACCATCTCTTCATTTCTCGTAGAATATTAAGGCTTTGTTTTGTCTCGCTCTGATTTCACTACTGTTAAGCATGAGAAAGCAAGAGGCCTTTAAACACCCTCATTGTTTTTCTTCCAGCAACAAACCACATCATGACTTGATCATGTAAAAGATGGTGCACCATCTGATCTGAATGTGTCATGTGTCCATTTTCCCCCCTCTGCTAATTTTCTTAATCTGTCAGGAAAAGGACATGGGTGTAGATAAAAAAGCAACCACAACAGTAACATCGAATCTGCACAGTGATTATCCCTCACATATGGTGAGAAGCAGATTGAATGAGAGAGAGAGAGAGAGAGAGAGAGAGATCTGAATTCTGAATTTCAGATTGAGGCTTGACATTTGAAAATGACATGACGAGATTGCCTGTTTTAATACGTCATCAACCTGCCAGTCCCCCCAGCTACCCTTAGACTTCTCTCCAGACCTGACTACTATGAATTGCTTTTTTTATTTAAACATTTGATTCTTTTTTCATAGTTTACAAAAGAAATAAGATAGCTTCTTGTATTTTTTATTTCCCACTCTTGCATTTCTGCATTTGAACATATTTTACACAGACTTCTCATTCATTTTTAACCCATTTAGATTTTTGATACCACAATGAAAAAAGCATGTTTTCATCAATGTACTCATTAGCTTTCAATCTTCTCCTGTAGAAAGACTTATTAAAGCTCAAATATCCACACTTCACAACTTGACCTTGATTAGTCCCTGTATTCCTCAAAGGTTCTCACTCTTGCTTGTAAACCAGTCCCAAAACCAGGTCCATCAAAACCTACTGCCGCCCTTTAGATTATCAGTAAATCCTTGGCCTTGTCCCATGTTTTTTTTTTTTTTTTCCAAATGTGCCATCAAGACTCCTTGAGAAAGCAGCACAGTGTGATGCAGTGTAAAAGCATGTCCCATGTACATTGATCCAACAAAATTTGTGATTGCAAGATATCCAGCAGCCAGAACATCACACCTCACACTCTCGAGATGCCTGTTGCTGGCAAGTGCAGGATCCATATTCATTGATGATGACGAGGGCCCCTTCGATATGGTTGGGCTTGTAGTCAACATAGTATTCGGGAGTAGACATGGTGGCCATCTGCTGCATGGTCTGCTTTTGTTTCTGCTTGCGTCGCTGGTTGCTGAAGCACTGTCTCATCTGCCTCACGCCAGCTGGGAAACACTTCCAAGACACATAGAGCATGAGCACTACAATCAGGAATGAGAAGATGAGTGCCATGGTACCTGTCACTACCTTGTGGATCTGCATGGTGCTCTCCAGGTCATCGG
Source organism: Neoarius graeffei (assembly GCF_027579695.1). Lineage (NCBI taxonomy): Eukaryota > Metazoa > Chordata > Actinopteri > Siluriformes > Ariidae > Neoarius > Neoarius graeffei. The sequence goes on from NC_083571.1 coordinate 67,935,401, forward strand.
TGGCTGCAGTCACTGTGAAGGAATTGGTCACCACCTCGCCACCCTCCATGTCTTGCAAATCATACGGTGTCCTGGTGGGACCTTTAAAAATGGAGCCTCTGGCCAGGTCTCTAGTAGCTGTATAGGTCTGAGTGGTGGCCTCGACGCCATCTTCACATAGCTGGAAGGCATAAACAGCATCCAGGATGTCCTCACCTTGGGCCATGTCTGGACTGGCACACTGCAAGGCACTGTCACGTTGGCCCTGGAAGCTGCTCAGCCAAGAGGCCAGGGCACAGACATTGCGGCTACATTCCCATGCATTCCCAGACAATGTGATACTACCCAGGGATGTCCAGGAGCCCAGAATGCGCTGGTCTACATATGTCAACTTATTAGAGTCCAGCATGAGCTCCTTGAGGTTGGGCACACTCTCAAAGACATGTGGCTCGATGTATTCAATCTCATTGTTTGAGAAATCAATCTTTTCCAGGAAGTGCCAGGTCCAGTCTAGGGTGCTGACCACAATGGTGGCCTTGTTATTACGCATGTAGAGTGTGCGCAGTGAGATGAGGCGGGGAAAGTGGGCCAGGTTGATTTTCACCAGCTCATTGTGCTCCAGATGCAGCTCCGTCAGCTTAAAAAGACCAGCAAATGAGTTTCGGGCCAGGCTCTGCAGCTGGTTGTAGCCCAAATCCAGAAACTGCATGCTCCTACAGTCTTGAAAGATACGTACAGGCACAAATTTTAGGGCATTGTACCGTAAATGCAAATTAGTAAGCTTCCTAAGCCCATGGAAAAGGTCTGGCTCCAGGGACTGCAGTCTGTTGTAGGATAAATCCAAGATGCGCAGATTGGGTAGGGGTCTGAAGGTTCCATTAGACAGGCTCTCTATCCGATTGGTGCTCAGGTCCAATTCTTTAATCCTCCGCAGCCTCTCGAAAGCACTCTCCTCTATGTATTCGATGTTGTTATGATCCAAGTATAGCCAGGTGAGCTGCGACAGGCCAACAAAGTGCCCCTCACGTAGCTCTGAGATGTTGTTCTCCCGAAGGGATAAGCCGGTGGCGCTGCTCAGGTTATGGGGAATGTCCGTCAAGTTGAGCCCCTCACAGTAGAGGAGCTTGCTGTCGCAGCGGCACAGTCTTGGACAGGTGCCCCCTACCAGGGGAACCATTTTCAAAAGGATGCCCAGAGAGCACAGTAACAACCCAGGGGGCTTTCTTAGCGTCCACTTTAAATACAGACCAATTAGAAGGAAATCCATTAGCATGAATATCCTGCAGTGTCGTGAAGAAGAAGTTCATTGAATCTTTTAGATTTGTCTCATTTTGAGCAACATGATTTTCTTTTTTTTGCTTTCGTTATTGTGGTTTGAATGATGGTGATTTATTACTCAAAGTGAAAGAAAATCTGGCCAAACAGAAAAGAAAAGAGTCAATATGGGGAAAAGGCAAGTCACTTCAATCATATTAGATTGGGAAGCAAAAGGCGAGACAGCCAAGGGTGAAAAAGCATTCTTCCGAAATCACATAAAACAGGATTCCTACTCACCCCTTTTCCAGAGGCTGACAACCTCTATTCAGTTGCTCCCTTTGTGCCTGCAATAATTAGGTGTGAATATAAAAAAGATCCCAGTGTGGTACAAATGCAGCCTCCCCCTCCTTTTGACAAGCTACCAGAATCTGGCAGACTTACAATGTCTTAGTATGCCTCGCGTGAAAGAGCCAGAAAGAGGAAGAATCCAAGTGGCATTCAGTGCACTCGCAGGAAATGCAAGCTGCCCAGACTGCATGCATGAGCACGGTCCTCCCTCTCCTGCTTCTCTGCAGTGACTGCTGCGCTGATTAGAGCAAGATGAGAGGATGGAAAAAAAAAAACACACACACACACACACAGACACACACACGTTCATAAGAGGAGGAAGTCAAAACAGAACTCTTTCATCCTCCCCTGTATTTTTTTGTGCAACCAACTCTGCTGAAGTGTCGACACAAATTAAAGTCCGTTACTTGAATCGGTCGGTAAGCTGCGTGGCTCGTATCCATTCAGACCAGTCATCATTCTCTCGATGGATAGCTCCTCAGAAATAAGCGCTCGTCTGAGATGAATGTTAAATGCACTGGCATTTTTCTTTCTCACGTTCCTTGTTTTGCTGTTTGTTTGTTTTTATTTTTCGTAGTCCAACGTCCTCTCAGCCTGGTTTCCAGTGAGCCCTGTTTTGAGAGTCGCTCATTGTGTGCAGGCTGAGCAAAAGGCTGTTGCTGAACGGAGATGTTGATGCATAGAGGCTGAAAAGCTGAAAAGCAGTGCTGGTTTGTGGAGAGAAAAGAGAGAGAGAAAAAAGATAATGAGAGAGAGAGAGAGAGAGAGAGAGAGAGATGAGCTGGAGCCCTTGCAACAGAGTAGTGCAATGCCAGTGCATGCAGAAACACCTTCTGTTCACTAAGTGTCGTGAGCCACTCACAATTCAGCCGAGCTCTCTCTCTCTCTCTCTCTCTCTCTCTCTCTCGCCATCACTTGCTCACTCCTCCTCCTGCTCATGCTATTCTGTTCCGCTCCCCCCCCCCTTCTATCTCTCTTTTGCTTGATTTCTCACAGTGTCTGGTATATTCTCATATTCAAAATGGTTTGGAATTCAGCTACTTTAAACCTAACAAACAGTTGAATCCAACCCCCCCCTTCACATCGCTTCGTCTCTCTGTCTTTCACTGTCTTCGTCTCTCCTCCCATCCGCTTCTTTCTAATGAAGTGAAACAAGCCATATATCTGCCTCTCTGTTTTTGGTTTTATTCAATCCCATTTGCTTTTTTTTTTGCATAGCTATCTAATGAAATTGTGTTCTACATACATTCCCTGCAGCATGGATGCACCGAAATGTTTATATGTAAAAATAAAAATGCATCACAGCTCATGTTTATTTCTTCTTCTTCTTCTCTCTTTTTTTCAAGTCTAGCAGTTGTCTCATGCTCTACACAATGTTCTTGAATTTCATGCTCAATTGTTTGAGCACCGCATGGCTTGTTTTTCCTCACCGAGTGTAAGCTTTGACACTTGGCTGACTCAGCCTTGACACAGACGTGGAACATAACCATACAGAAAGATGAATGGACTTTCCAAGCATGCCATCAGATCATGAGTGCTGCCTTTGATGATCTTTAGCTCAGTGGAAGAAATACATTGATGTAAGCACAACGGCTGTAGTAATAGCAAAAACATCCAACATGTCAGCACAGTATTGAGCACTACAGGAGTCTGTCTCCAAATGCCCCGCCCACTGAAAACACTACATTTGCATTGCATTATTGTATGTCTTGCCTTGTTGACCATGGCAGTTTGAAGCCCTGGTGTCTGGACAGAATGCATATATTATCTGTTGCCACTTAAGACGCATTACGTAAATATTCCACTCAGGAACTCGGGCTCTTGTGCTCCTCAGGTCTCTGATAGGCCACCACAGCTTTGTCATTTCATTCTGATTAATTTTCAAGTACAATCAACTGTGAAACTCCCTGTGCATGAAGCGACCATGCGTGTGTTTGGCTGCCTCACTTCCACTGCCTGCCATAATGTTAGCATCAACCCCCTTCCCTGCTTAGCATGCTGTGAAATATCAGTTAATCAGAGAACCACAGACCAGAGAGGGATTGCGGGGGAGTGAGGGTGGGGTTATTCAACATGCTGTCATGCTAACTGCTAATCACTTCACTGCTCTAGCACCACTAATCGGAAAACAGTGGATTCTCCGTGTTTGTGAGAAATTATTTTAATCTACTTTGTACTTTTAGCTAGATTCTGATTTTGATCCCATTTATGGAACATTTCTGGAAGGAGTCTCCAGTATCAGAGTTCTGTAACAGCTGCAACTTTACGTTTTCTGACATCATCAGGATAGAATTGTTTACGCTTTTTTTTTTGCACTCTGCCTGTAACATGACGAGCTGAGGGTTTTTATTTATTTATTTATTTAAATTGACTTATTAAAGGGAGAGAATAAATAGGGGCTGTTATTCAGGGAGTGGCAGTTTACAGCTGCTATAATGTAAGGGGTGGTTCAACATTTTCACAAGTGTACACAGAGTACTATTTTTGATGCCTCCCCCCCCAACTACACTAATCCGACCACTTTAATAGGAACGTGTTCTTGATTCTAAGATCCCTGTTCTTGGCTACAGGAGTGGAACCCAATGTGTTCTTCTGCTGTTGCATGCTGAGATGCTTTTCTGCTCACCACGGTTGTAAAGAGTGATTATATGAGTTACTATATCCTTCCTGGCAAAAAAGCTTGAAACAGTCTGACCATTTTCCTCTGAGCTCTCTTATCAACAAGGCCTTTGTTTCCACCCACAGAACTGTCACTCACTCAATGTTTTCTTTTTTGTTTTTTTGCACCATTCTGTGTAAACTCTAGAGACTGTTGTTTGTGAAAACTCCAGGAGATCAGCAGTTTCTGAAATACTCAAACCAGTCCGTCTGGCTCAAACCAACACCCATGCCACAGTGAAAGAAAGTCACACTTTGAGATCACAATTTTTCCCATTCTGAAGTATGAAGTGAACATTAACTGAAGCTCTTGATTTGTATCTGTATGGTTTTATGCATTGTGCTGCTGTCAAGGGATTGGCTGATTAGAGAACTGCAGAAAATAGCAGGTGGATGTATGGCTGTTCCTAATTAAGTGGCCGGGGAGTGTATATAAGGCTTGAAATTAACAAGGTTTCCAGAGACAGACATTTTCTCTATTGCTACTAAAATAGTTTCAGTTAGCAAGCAAGCTGGCAGTAGATACAGAGTCACCTCCACGGCATAACATTTCTAAATAAAAACATTCAGATTTGTCATCGTCAGCATCGGATTGCTGAGTGTGTCTGTGTTGCTTATTACAGCTGGATATGATAAATAAACAGGATAGTTTTCAATCTAAAACTGATATTAAGTAATATGCCTTCTTTGTAAAGTTGAGTCAGGTACCACATGTTCTCAGCTTGGATTTTTTCATTTTCTTCTTGGCTTTTTTGAATAGCGTGGTCGTACGATGCTCGCTTCCAACCGGTTCGGACTTGCTCCATTTCCATGCTGCCTGGCCTTTTGAAAAAGTACCTGACCTGTTCAAACTGTCATGCATGAACACAAAGACATTCAGGAAGTTGTTGTATAAGTTTACCAGCTTTTTGTGCATCACAGTCGTTCTGCTTTTCACAAAATTAAAGAGCTTTTCAAAACGATCACCTGCTACCGCCATTATTTGTGACTGTTAGCACACAGAGCTATTCCCCAAGGCCATTATATGCTATAGAGAGAGCTACAGTAAGTGGAAAATCATAGGCATTTTGAACACAATGGCCTCAACTTCTGATGACACAATCAACATTTTTAATAGTGTAATCTGTACACTTGTGAAATTGTTTAAAATGATGAACCAGCCCTGAGTGAGAACAGGAACTAACTGTTTTTATGGATGTTCCACAACTTTAAATGTATATCAAAATATAGAAATGTAATCATTGGGAAATTGCTGTGGTATGAGGAACACAGCTCATTTCATCTCATCTCATTATCTATAGCTGCTTTATCCTGTTCTACAGGGCTGCAGGCAAGCTGGAGCCTATCCCAGCTGACTACGGGCGAAAGGCGGGGTACACCCTGGACAAGTCGCCAGGTCATCACAGGGCTGACACATAGACACAGACAACCATTCACACTCACATTCACACCTACGGTCAATTTAGGCCAAGTTTACATTAGACCGTATCTGTCTCGTTTTCTTCGCGGATGCACTGTCCGTTTACATTAAAACGCCTGGAAACGCCGGGAAACGGGAATCCGCCAGGGTCCACGTATTCAATCCAGATCGTGTCTGGTCCGGTGCTGTGTAAACATTGAGAATACACGGATACGCTGTGCTGAGCTCTAGCTGGCGTCGTCATTGGACAATGTCACTGTGACATCCACTTTCCTGATTCGCTGGCGTTGGTCATGTGACGTGACTGCTGAAAAACGGCGTGGGCTTCCGCCTTGTATCACCTTTCATTAAAGAGTATAAAAGTATGAAAATACTGCAAATACTGATGCAAATACTGCCCATTGTGTAGTTATGATTGTCTTTAGGCTTGCCATCCTTCCACTTGCAAGTGGTAAGTGACGCGCATGCCCGACATGCACTGAGATCACACACACAGCGGCTCAGTCCCAAATCACTGCTCGTGCGCTCCACTCGCGCGCTCTGTGAGCTGCGCAGAGCCGGAGTGCGCACCCTCCAGAGGGCACTCGCTGTTCAGGGCGGAGTGATTTGGAGCGCAGGATGCCTGCGGAGCCGAGCGTATCCGTGTATTGGCGTTGCTGTGTGCACGCGAATCGTGTATTGGCGTTGCTGTGTGCACACTAATCGTTTTAAAAACGTTAATCTGATGATCCGCTGATACGGTCTAATGTAAACCCCACCTTAGAGTCATCAGTTAACCTAGCCTGCATGTCTTTGGACTGTGGGGGAAACCGGAGCACCCGGAGGAAACCCACGTGGACACGGGGAGAACATGCAAACTCCGCACAGAAAGGCCCTCGTCGGCCACAGGGCTTGAACCCGGACTTTCTTGTTGTGAGGCGACAGCGCTAATCACTACACCACCGTGCCACCAGGAACACAGCTCTTTTTGATAATAAGAGTAACTCGTTTGTTTATTTACAGTGGTGCTTGAAAGTTTGTGAACCCTTTAGAATTGTCTATATTTCTGCATAAATATGACTTAAAACATCATCAGATTTTCACACAAGTCCTAAAAGTAGATAAAGAGAACCCAGTTAAATAAATGAGACAAAAATATTATACTAGGTCATTTATTTATTGAGAAAAATGATCCAGTATTACATATCTGTGAGTAGCAAAAGAATGTGAACCTTTGCTTTCAGTATCTGGTGTGACCCCCTTGTGCAGCAATAACTGCAACTAAACGTTTCTGGTAACTGTTGATCAGTCCTGCACACCGGCTTGGAGGAATTTTAGCCCAATCCTCCATACAGAACAGCTTCAACTCTGGGATGTTGGTGGGTTTCCTCACAAGAACTGCTCGCTTCAGGTCCTTCCACAACATTTTGACTGGATTAAGGTCAGGACTTTGACTTGGCCATTCCAAAACATTAACTTTATTCTTCTTTAACCATTCTTTGGTAGAACAACTTGTGTGCTTAGGGTCATTGTCTTGCTGCATGCTGCATGCTCCACCTTCTCTTGAGATTCAGTTCATGGACAGATGTCCTGACATTTTCCTTTAGAATTCGCTGGTATAATTCAGAATTCATTGTTCCATCAATGATGGCAAGCCATCCTGGCCAAGATGCAGCAAAACGGGCCCAAACCATGATACTACCATCACCATGTTTCACAGATGGGATAAGGTTCTTATGCTGGAATGCAGCATTTACATTTCTCCAAACATAACGCTTCTCATTTAAACCAAAAAGTTCTATTTTGGTCTCATCTGTCCACAAAACATTTTTCCAATAGCCTTCTGGCTTGTCCATGTGATCTTTAGCAAACTGCAGATGAGCAGCAATGTTCTTTTTGGAGAGCAGTGGCTTTCTCCTTGCAACCCTGCTGTGCACACCATTGTTGTTCAGTGTTCTCCTGATGGTGGACTCATGAACATTAACATTAGCCAATGTGAGAGAGGCCTTCAGTTGCTTAGAAGTTACCGTGGGTTTTTTTGTGACCTCGCCGACTATTACATGCCTTGCTCTTGGAGTGATCTTTCTTGGTCGACCACTCCTGGGGAGGGTAACAATGGTCTTGAATTTCCTCCATTTGTACACAATCTGTCTGACTGTGGATTGGTGGAGTCCAAACTCTTTAGAGATTGTTTTGTAACCTTTTCCAGCCTGATGAGCATCAACAATGCTTTTTCTGAGATCCTCAGAAATCTCCTTTGTTCGTGCCATGATACACTTCCACAAACATGTGTTGTGAAGATCAGACTTTGATAGATCCCTGTTCTTTAAATAAAACAGGGTGCCCACTCACACCTGATTGTCGTCCCATTGATTGAAAACACCTGACTCTAATTTCACCTTCAAATTAACTGCTAATCCTAGAGGTTCACATACTTTTGCCACTCACAGATATGTAATATTGGATCATTTTTCTCAATAAATAAATAACCAAGTATAATATTTTGTCTAATTTGTTTAACTGGGTTCTCTTTATCTACTTTTAGGACTTGTGTGAAAATCTGATGATGTTTTAGGTCATATTTATGCAGAAATATAGAAAATTCTAAAGGGTTCACAAACTTTCAAGCACCACTGTATTTATTTTACTATAACATCACCACAACATTGTTATATTTTTATATAATATTGTTATATTGTTTACTTATTAACTAACATGGCAAATTAAGTCTATCAAAAAAAAAAAAAGGCCAGTATAAATACATTCTGGCAAGCACACTAATTAGTTTAACTCATGTTTTTATTATTTTTTTTGTTTTGTTTTGATTTGATTTGTTTTGTTTTTTGGATTCAGCAAATTCTGGCAAATGGATATGATACAGTTATTGCGAATTGGACAAAATAATCTCTCAGTGTGAAGAATTTTCGATAACATGATTTCAGATTGTGTAACCAAACTCGAGAGTGTTTCTTCTGACAAGTTGGCATCAGATTCAGCAGTAAATGACAGAAGCAGTTATTTCTGAATTTTCATTAGTGCTGTTTCATAAGAGAACCATGGACTCTGGAAGTGTTGTGTTCACTTGCTCGCATTATTAAGAACTATTTGGTAAAATTGGGAATGTAGAACTGTATCGCTACACTAACTGTTGATTCTGTGACTTTTACAATGTATTTTAAGAATGTTTTACTAAGCAAACATTGTATACTCTGTGTTTGTGTTTTTTTTTTCTTTTTGGAAAAAATACAGCTCGAGTATACTAGCTTATGGTGGCCGGGAAGTGCAAAACAAAATTACAAAATGTGTAACGCTAACATTTTATAATACAAAATTACATTAGCAAAACACTTTTACCAAAGACAAAACAAATTGACAAGATGTGAAACACTATTACGAGCGCCGAGACAAATTTACAACTGGCAGAACACTTTTACCAATCCCAAAAGAAATTTACAAATGAAAATCCTCATGGAAGGGGAATGTACCAAATGCTGCAAGCAACCTGGACGTACGGTAGCCGGGAAGTGATAGTGTGAGTGGTCAGTTCGTGTTGTCTTGTTCCCTGTGCACTTGGTCCTTCTGTCTGGTCCGTGTCCTTTAAAAATTCTAGAGTCCATCCACATGAAAAGCAAAGCCATGTTAAGTGGTTCATTTATTTTCCACAAAAGGGGCAAAACATCATTTGGTCACAGTCGATGTTCCATCACCATAAACTCAATAGAAGACAACACAAATTGACCGCTCACTCTATCACTTCTGGGTCGCTTGCGGCAAGTGGTACATTCCCCTTCTGTGAGGATTTTCATTTATAAATTTCTTTTGGGACTGGTTAAAGTGTTCTGCCACTTGTAAATTTGTCTCAGCACTCATAAAAGTGTTTTGCATCTTGTCAATTTGTTTTCTACGATGTAAATTAGTTTTGTCCTTGGGAAAGTGTTTTGCTGATGTAATTTTGTTTTATAAAATGTAAAAGTCTTTCACGTTTTTAAATTTCGTTTTTCACTTCCCAGCCAGCGTACTAGCTAGCTAACAATACCAACTTTACTAGCAGGATTTGCGTATTCATTCTGAACGGACTAATACCCATAAACCAAATAATTCTGCTTTATTCTTGCTCGTGCTGTTCTTATTTAAACTAGTTTGTTCTGGTTAGTGCTCATCTGGTTCTCCATGCTACAGGTAGCTTATTCAGTTAGTTCTGGTCATGCTGGTTCCAGCTTGCTGAACTGGCTCATTCCAGTTAGCACAGGCCACAGGTTTTCAGCTTGCTTCTTGTGTTGACCAGTTAATACTGGTCTCAGCTGGTTAACTCTGGATTTGTCTAGTTAGTCTTGGTCTCATGAACTTCTTTAGCATTCAGTTAGCTCTCTGACCAGATAAACCATCACCAGAGCATTACAAACATTATTTTTACTGGTTAGCCAGTGATGCTGGTTTCAGCAGGTTTATACTGGTGAACAAAGTGTTTCAGGGTTCTTTGTATGGTCACTGGTTCTGACTTAATAGGAAATAGGTTCTGTATGAAGTCTGCACAGAACCTTTAAGGGTTTCATGTTTGGGTTTAAGATTGTGGTTTGTTCTGGCTGAGTGCTAGTTTTTGGCCCTTTTCCACTACCCTTTTTCAGCTCACTTCAGCTCGCTTCAGCTCACTTCAGCCCGACACGGCTCGCGTTTCGACTATCTAAGAACAGCACGACTCAGCTCGCTTCAGCCCTGCTCAGCCCCCAAAACTCGCACGGTTTTGGAGTGGGGCTGAAGCGAGCCAAACCGAGCTGAGTGAGGCTAGGGGCGTGAGGAGACACTCCCCTGTGCACTGATTGGTGAGGAGGAGTGTCCTCACATGCCCACACACGCCCCGCGAGCACGCTGGGATCTGTAAACACCGTAAACCCAGAAGAAGGAGAATTACGAGAATTATGAAGCCTTATGCGCCTCGCTTCATCTATACGCTCTTGCCAGTATCTGTTGGCGTTGTCGGTGACAACAAGCCACAGCACCAAGACCAGCAACACTAATGACTCCATGTCCTCCATGTTTATCGTTTACTCTCCGGGTCGTGAGACTACCGCTTAAAAGATCACTGATGTCACTGTTTGCGCCGCCTAACGACATCACCTGACGTCCACCCACTTTCGCTAACTCCACCCAATGTGTCCACCCACTTCCAGCCAGCACGGTTCAGCGCGGTTGTAGTCGAAATGCAACTCCAACAGCCCCGCTCAGCTCAACTCAGCCCGACTCAGCACGGCACGGCTCAGCCCGACTCAGCCGCGTTGGTAGTGGAAAAGCGGCATTAGTTGGTCAAACCTCAAGTAGATGATGCAAATTGATTACTGATGACCAGAATCACCAGGGTAGCTCATTTTTGCTGCTTGCAATTAGAACATGTTGCTGACTAGATGTACCTTATTTTTTTTTCACCAGAACTCCTTCATTGCCCGAATCTATAGCTATAGTTACATTTAGTTTCACACCTTAAATGCTCAGCAGAGTTTTGACAGAGAATGGATGAATTGAGCAGCAGAGCAGAAAAAAAGAACGCTACCCTGAGTACTGACCATCTATAGGTGATCCATCTCTCTTCTGCCTCTCCCCATCTCTCTTTAGCCATAATTAATGGGTGCACCATCAGCTAATGACTTGGTACCCTATAATGACTTGACACAGCGTACAGGAGATGGGAGTATCCAGGCCATTAGTTTTACAGACTTTTAAGAGCTTTGGCAGTGGTGATTTTCAACCAGAGCATTCAGTCCTTTTACTGTGCAGTGGCCATGGGTAGTGGTCAGGAGAAAAAAAATGACCTTGAATCTCTTTTTTTTCTTTCCCTTCATGATATTCTCACTGTTGAGGTCATGAAGGGGGTTTAGACTCAACCATAAAATAAGTAGAAGCAGCCGATCCGGTGATATCACTGAGGAGATTGCTTCTAATTTGAATGGCTCGCTAATTTCCAAAGAAATTTATTTTAGGCTAAATTAAAGGATAAAAAAAAAGTTATAATCTCTCGTAAAATTAAATTGGAGGCTATGGTGTAAATCAATTGACTATGATGAAAGGCAGAACAAATTAAACAAACTGGCTTATATCATCTCTGTTGTACTGTTAATAAAACTTAATCGATTCAGGGAGTAGTGTGACTCATAGGAGCTCCAAAGCTGATACGAGGATCCTGAAAGTTATGCTATCAGTACATTGCAGAATTATGTGCTAAATAATTATACCAACAGTATATTGTCCACCTCAGGCTTTTTGTTGTGCTGAGACAAGTTGTTAAAGAAACACATGATAAAAATAATCCATCTTCATTTGCATTACACATTGTGTAGGTCTATGTGCACATCACGGGCTAGACCAATAAGCATAAACTAGACAACGCAGGGAGCATGAAATTATTCAGATTATTAATTAAGGATGTACTCTGTTTACTCTGGAATATATTTAATCAATACCTTATTTTGCTCTCTATAATGCTTTCTGCAACATTAGGTTTTTACTCATGTTACCCTGCTCACTGTGGTTACTGTGGCTCTGCTGATTAGCTACCATCTCATTCACAGCATACTGCACAGTTAGCAAAACATGGCCAAGCCATCCATACTATAATTTTTTCCTGATATATATATATATATATATATATATATATATATATATATATATATATAATAGACACTTGGTTTAACCAAGCCTAATGAGTCCTAAAATAGCCATGATTGAGAATCTAAGCAGAACAAGAACGGGCCAAGACCCAAGCCATGGGGAACTTTTGCAGTGAGACTTTAGTTTCATGCTAGCTCTCAAAATCTTGAATGCTACCTCACTTGAAGTCAGCAAGATTTAGTGTGTAAGGGCTAAATCAAGCACCAAGCACTGACAGCTATCCTTTCCTCACAAACCCCCAAACTTATCTGAGGTCATTTGAGAACCAGTCACTATTGCTGATTGGGTAATTTTGGAATGCATTTGTTTGTTTTGCATAGTAAAGTACATTTTCCCACATTACCAGGACATCACCGTTTTCATCCTGAATTTGGCAACTGGAGAGTCTACCTGAGAGGTAAAAAATCAAAACCATCTGAAACTACAGTGATTCGGATTTCGCTGTCCTTGTATCGTGTTACAGCCATGATGGTGACTGGAAATAAAGCTGTGTTAACAATGGAGCAGCAGTTTAATGCTTGAAGTCCCGTCTTACCCTCAAGACAGAGATTACGTCAGGGTCATTGGAAATGTTCAGTTATCTTAGGTCATTATAGAAAGCATCTTAAAGGTTCCCTTGCATCATTTTTTCATTAATTGTGCAGTGGTCTCTAGTATGAATGAATGCCCTGTGAGCCGGTTTTGGTGAAAAAAATGCTGTGGTTCTCCTGTTTCAGGCTGTTCTAGTTTGGTGGAGGAGTGGGTGGCGGGAGAACGACAGGATTTCAGCTCTTACTCATTAATATTCATGACATGTAAACATGTTACTTCTGATTGGCTAACAGCAATCAGTAAACGTGTTACCTCTGATTGGCTAACAGCACTGTCACACTACCTCCAGTGGGTCAGAACAAGCGGATGTGGGTGTCTTTGTAAAAACTGTTTCGATTGGCTATTATGGCCTCGACATCGATGTTTTGACCAATAACAATGTAGATGTGGCAGCGGGGGCATGGCCGAGTGTCGGTCTGTGAATGGAGGACGGAGTCAGGGAAGGTAAGTGGCAGAATCACTGCACCTGATGGGAATTAACGTGTGTTTGTGTGTCTTCCCCAGTGACCACTCCCTATAAGAGGAGAGGGAGAGCAGAGGAAGGGAGCTCTCTCCCCAACCAGAATGCTTGTGTGTGTGTGGGCACGTGCGTGTGTGACTGGGAGGGAGTCATTCATTCGTTCATTCATTCATTTATTTATTTAATTGAATACTCCCTGCGGCAGCGGCTCTCATCAAGGCATGAGGCACAGAGCGGAGGTCGCCTCAGGGGGTGTGGGGGGAATAACATCCCCTGGCTGGGAGCTGACAGGCCCTGGCAGCACTGGTTTGTTCGGGAGAGGGCAGGGGTCGCTGGCTGCCAAGTCTGGGGAGGCTGGGACCTAGGGTTAGGGTTAGGTGAATTACGTCCCGAGGCATGGAGCTAGCCCACCCATGGAGCACTCTTTCATTTGGGAGAGGGCAGAGGCTGCTGGCTGCCAAGTCTGGGGAGGCTGGGACCTCCCCTGCCCAAGTTACGAGCATGCAAAGTCGGGCTGGAGCCGCTGTTAGAAACGAAACTGATGCGGAGCACCGTGCCGCGCCTCGGGGCAAATTACGTCTCTCTCCTCACGCTTTCTTCCCGTGGGCGGTCGGAAGCCAAGGTGGGCGAGGCCATGAATACTAATTTTCGAAGTGACGTAACTTCGTATGGCTTTTTCTGATCCGCTCGTTTTTCCGACTATTTTCTTTCATAAGCTAATACAGGGAATGGGAGTAGAATTACATTTTCACATGCAGCATGCATATGCAACTCGGAGTGAACTATGGTATTTCAAAAAGAGCCAGTATTAAACGTTTTTGGTGGAAGGGCACCTTTAATGCTGGTTTAATTTGCTGGTTCTGATTTTATTCCCTTCTGGAAAAGTAAAACCGGAAAAGTCCAATGCAACCCAATTCTGAGAAGGTGGTGGCATTGATTTGGTTTTCTCAGAAAGACCATTTCCGATGAATTGTTCTTGGGTGAGTGTGAAGTTGGTGGTTTATGGTTTTGACGTTATTCTCATAAGGAACACAACAGTGTGAAGCCATTCTCTCATTCCCTTTAATTAGAATCCAGAAATTGATGTTCAAGGGATTTTCAAAGGACTTGCACAAAGGACTTGTTGGGACTCCATAATAACATCTGGTAGTGTGTGTTATGCACCCTCAAGGGAAAAAAACAACAACAACAACAACAACCCCAAGAGTCTTAGGGTATTTTCAGACACTATGATGATTTTTGCAGGGCCTCATATTGTTAATTTGAACAAATGTAAGCAGTATTTGTAGGTATAACTTAAGATACATAAATGGACTAATTAGTTTGGAAGCTTTAAAAGATACACAATATGTGCCTTCCTCTAAACAATAAATACAAAAGTATTAAAGATGTACACTTGAGGGTACTAAAATTTGCCAAGTATTACAGTTTTGCACTAATTAAAGAACAGCACATTATACTTATCAATTTACACACACTGGCCACTTTAATAGGAACTTGTTCTTGATTCTAAGATTCCTGTTCTTGGCTGCAGGAGTGGAACCCAATGTGTTCTGCTGTTGTGTGCTGATATGCTTTTCTGCTCACCACGGTTGTAAAGAGTGATTATATGAGTTACTATATCCTTCCTGGCAAAAAAAAAAAAGCATAAACAATTCTGGCCATTTCCCTTTGACCGCTCTTATCAACAAGGCATTTGTTTCCACCCACAGAACTGTCGCTTACTCGATGTTTTGTTTTTTGCACCATGCTGTGTAAACTCTAGAGGCTGTTGTGTGTGAAAACCCCAGATGATCAGCTGTTTCTGAAATACTCAAAAAACAGTCCATCTGGCACAAACACCCATGCCATAGTTAAAGTCACAGATAACCTTTTTTTTTTTGTCTTGAAGTTGATCAGCACAAAACAAAAACCAAAGCATGAATTATTCAACTCCTCTATGAAACAAAGTTACAGCTTTACCAAGCACTGACGCTGGAGACGCCTTCCTCCTGTCTCAGTATTAAATAAATGTCTCAATAAAATAAACTTTTTTTCATGCAAGTCCATCGGAATTCACTGATACTATAGAAACGCTAATGTATTAAAAGTGAGCACATTTATTGTTAATCTGTTTTTTTTCCTTAAAGATGCACGACTGTTAGAGTTGCTGTTATAGAAAATGAATCACCTTCTGTCCAATCAGATTCCAGAATTCAACAACACTGATGTGTATAAGATTATAGTAAAGACGATTATGGTTTACCCAGCCTTTCACCATTTTCATTTTCTTTTCTCCACAATATGGTCGGAAATTGTTTTCTGCTATGAGATGGTCGAGAACTTGAATTCTGTAACTCATTTAAATTTTCTAAGAAGTGTCAGAAATTGATTTTGAGTTGTGGTTGACAGAGAGATGAAATAATAAAAAAAATTGAAGAAATCAATAAGACAAGAGAAACTAATCCTTAAGCACTGTAAGTGCTTATATTGAATGTGTCACCATGTTTTATGGAGATTAGTGAATCGTCTGGGCTCAGACATGTTTTTTTTCTTTTTCTTTTTGTTGATGCAGTCTGTATGATCTAAAAGGTGAATAAGAACCGATGCTACCAGTTTTATAATCAAAATATCTTCAGATGTAAGGCTGTACATCAACACAATTTAGGCTGTGAAAATGTCTTCAATGTCTCTTAACACAGGATCTCCTGGGAGATTCTGGGGCTACGTTTACATTAGACCGTATCTGTCTCGTTTTCTTCGCGGATGCACTGTCCGTTTACATTAAACCGCCTGGAAACGCCGGGAAACGGGAATCCGCCAGCGTCCACGTATTCAATCCAGATCGTGTCAGCTCCGGTGCTGTGTAAACATTCAGAATACGCGGATACGCTGTGCTGAGCTCTAGCTGGCGTCTCATTGGACAACATCACTGTGACATCCACCTTCCTGATTCGCTGGCGTTGGCCATGTGACGCGACTGCTGAAAAACGGCGCGGACTTCCGCCTTGTATCACCTTTCATTAAAGAGTATAAAAGTATGAAAATACTGCAAATACTGATGCAAATACTGCCCATTGTGTAGTTATGATTGTCTTTAGGCTCGCCATCCTTCCACTTGCAAGTGGTAAGTGACTTGCGCGCAGCGGCTCAGTCCCGAATCACTGCTCGTGCGCTTCACTCGCGCGCTCTGTGAGCTGCGCAGGGCCGGAGTGCGCACCCTCCAGAGGGCACTCGCTGTTCAGGGCGGAGTGATTTGGAGTGCAGGATGCCTGCGGAGCCGAGCGTATCCGTGTATTGGCGTTGCTATGTGCACGCAAATTGTGTATTGGTGTTGCTGTGTGCACACTAATCGTTTTAAAAACGTTAATCTGATGATCCGCTGATACGGTCTAATGTAAACATGGGCTGGGTGTTAGTCATTAACATCATCACACACTTTCACTCGTCATTACCGTTAGAACCTGTAGGCGAGGTCATTGTTGCTTATTATCCCAATCATTATGGCACCCATGACTGCACCTTGTCATGTATGTAAGTTGACATGGGGACATGCCTCTTGATAATTAGCACTATGCTGATTACAGCTCTATTCTTCAAATGGACTATTACATTACATAACATGACAGGCATTTAGCAGATGCTGGTAACCAGAGCAACATAAAGATACCCAGAGCAGCCCAGGGAGCAGTTGAGGATTAGATGTCTTGCTCAAGGGCACTTCAGCCATTCCTGCTGGTCCAGGGAATCGGACTGAACCTTTGGTCCCAAAGTTGCTTCTCTAACCATTAGGCAATGGCTTCCCCCAGCTGTTGAACAAGGAAAGATTTTGACAGAGATTTGTCAGTAGGGGCTAATAGCTAATTGACCAATCCTTCAGAAACGTAGGGCATCATTGACAACTCCAGTGAGCATTATGCCACAAGAAAGGAGGACATAGGGGGAGAACATGACTTGCTGATTTAGACATCTTCCAACAGGGGGCACTAGGTTTCTCTGAGGCATTGAAGTTCTACAGATGAAACCAAGCAGGGAAAGTTAATGGGTTTTTTTTTTTTTCTTCTTCTTTTCCCTCCTATAACTGTATACTTGTGCAGTCCTGGCAGTGTGAGTTCTGAGAGTTTGGTACATCTGGTTGAGTATGAAAGTTGCTTTTGAATCTGGTGCATTCCTGGAAGCTGATCTCTGGTCCAACCGAACAGGGGTAGATTTCCCAAAAGCCTCTTAACATTAAGAGCATCTTAATTAGGAGAAAGAGCATTCATTGTGCTGCTCGCTCTCCTGCTGATGAACTTTGTGCTGTGATGCTTTTGGGAAACAGACCAGTTCCTCAAGTTCCTTTTTAGTGAATTCTGGTGTGGAATGAATCATGATCTTGGGCATTGACTAAAGTGCTACTTGCTGTTTTAGGTTTCACAATCATAAGAATTGTAATATGGAGTGGTGGCTCACTTGGTAGGGCTCAAGACTATAGATCAGAAGGTTTTGAGTTTGAATCCCAGTATAGCCAAAATGTCACTAGTGGGTCCTTGAGCAAGGCCCTTAAGTCGAGGATAGCTTGCTTGTGCCCTACCACAATAGTAAGTCCTTTTGTATTCAAACATCGAGCAAATGTAATATTGTGGAGATGCCTTCTGGATATGGACTTCAGGAAGTAGTTTCACTTGAGCAGTTTCAAGTCAAATACTGAACAGCATTGAGCCTAAAATAAAATAAAGTTCTTCATAAGAACAGTCAGGCATGGTGATACAGCTTGGGACACTGTCTGTGAGGAATTTCTGTGAGCAAGTCCTCTCTATGGCCATATGTATTTCCTCAAGGTTCTCTGGTCTCTTCCTACATACCAAAGACTTCATATTAAGTGGATTACTGATGCTGAATTGCCCCTTGGTGTGAATGTGTGTGCACTACTTTTTCAGGGTGTATTTCTCGTCAATGCCCAATGTTTTTACAGGATAGACTCTATCAACCCTGATTGGGATAAAGTGCTTAAAGTATATTGTGGCAGCAGGGGTGTGGCCAAGCGTGGGTTTGCAAATGGGGGGCAGGGCCGGGGAAGGTGAGTGGCAAGGTCAATATACCTGTTGTCGATTAAAAATGTTGTGTGTGTGTTTGTTGCGGTGACAGTGGAGGATAGAAAAGGAGGGAGAGAGCAAAGAGAAGGGCACTGTCCTGACCAGAACATGTGTGTGTGTGCACGCGTGCATCTGTGTGTGAGCAGTGAGCAAGTGAATGAAGCTGAAAAGCAACGAAAATCTGAGAAATAAAGTGTGTGTGAACATCATCTCCCACCTACAGTGCTTCAGTACTCCACCCACATCAGGGGCTTACTACAGTGGTGCTTTGGTCAGTCAGGATTTCTTTTGGAATCCCGACCCAGGAGATAACATGGAAGAGTGCCTCTGCAATACTGTGTGCTGAAATATTGTGGAGAGGCACTGCTTCCGGATATCACATTGCATAGTCCACCCGGACTAAAATAAACCCATATCCCCATGCTGACCGATCTCATGGCCCGATGAGATCCATGATGATTCTCTCGAAGGGGGTTTCGATTAGATGGAGAGGGTGCAAAGGTGCTTTCAGAGTGGCCACAGGATTTACTAATTGGCATTTGCGGCATGCCGCACTACACCGACGGCCATCCCTGCAAATCCCTAGCCAATAGAACCAGGCCATTATTCGGGCTAGTGTTTTATCATGTCCTAAGTGTCCAGCCATTGGATTAAAGTGAGCTGCATGGAATACAAGTTCCGTATGGCTCTTTGGGATTAACAATTGGGTTAACTGTTTGCCGGTTTGAGTGTTCAGCGTCACTCGATACAGCCTATCCTTAATAATAATGAAATATGGGAAGGAGGGTGTCGCAGTTGGCTGGAGAGATTGACCATTGATTACACTGGTCTACAGCCAAAATGCTTCTGAAATAAATATAGTCAAACTTTACTAATTCTGGGTCACTGAGAACGAAAATGAAACTTAAAATTGTTCATTGGCTATAGTTTTCAAGATTGGCTCTATGAATAAATCTATGATTGGGTTTGGATAGCACTTGTTTTTTTGGCAAAACAATGAATGATGCAATCTGAAGCCGGTATTGCACCATACATGTTATTCCTAGAAGTCACCAATGATGCAATCTTAAGTCAACTTACATCACTCTGCTGAAAAATTGCCCTATAATCAGCTCAAAAAAAAAAAAAAAAGGCATACAGTGCTTTGCACTTGAGATTCAGTCTTTGATTTGTCTGTTTGGACAAAGTGAGCAGGGATGCCTCATAATCATATGAACAATGCAAATAGCTTCTGCTATGTTTGTGGTGAAGTGACTTTTGCATCACAAAAGTACAGTATAACTGATGTAATCAAGAAAGCCTACCACCTTTATATTTTGGTTACAAAATTATAGATCAGGACAAGAGTTGGGCCCCACACACATGCTGTAACACCTGTGCAAAAAATATTTGCCAGTGGTTGAACTGGAAAAGGAAATCCATGGCCACTGACTTGGAGAGAACCAACTGATCATATCAACAATTTGCCCCAGATGGGAAAGGTTTGTCAAAGAAGAAAAAGTGGACTGTAGAGTATCCAAACATTCCATTATCTATATGCCCAGTACACCAGAAAAGAACGCCTATTCTTCATGCACCATAATCATTCTCACTTGAGTCAGATGAAGAAAATTCTGAAACCTCTGGTCCTGAAACATCAATGTCACATGGCCCAGATTTTCTCCCATCTTCCTCCTCTGAATCACACCTGACAATACAATGTGAACCGAATGACCTTGTCAGGGATTTGGACCTACCCAAGAGTAAGGCAGAGCTCCTGGGCTTCAGATTACAACAATGGAATCTCCTGGTAGGTGATGTTAGTGTTTTCATGTTCTGTGACTGTCAAAAGGATCTTGTCCCATTCTCGTCATGGAAGGTGATCCATTGAAGCTTGACAAGAGATGCTCCGTTTCATGAATACAAGAGACAAGCTGCCAAAAAGCACGGAGTACACACTGAATAAGGACTAAACCCATTCAGTACTAATATATATATATTTGCCATTTGGTTCATAATACATTTATATAAACTTTTTGCTGATTTTCTAGTGTTACATAAAGAGAACAGGCGAAATATCATGTAAACCAACCATAAGCACATGAAGAGACCTAGGTTTACAATTTATACTTAAAATGCTACTATCTACACAATGTACATAAATATAAAATGTAAAATCTTAAATATCTTGGAAGCTGTAGCCAATCAGCTGTTTTAATTGTCATATTTGAATTCAACACACCAAATTTCATAACAAATAGCCAATTTCACCTCTGAAGTAGACAACTTCTGAAAAATTGTTGACCAGTGTTACTCTCACTTGGTCAAATGCATGACACAGAGTCTCGTCTCATGACTGCTCTAATGGGAAATCCTCGAGGGAATCCCCGAGAGAGGGAGGAGGGGCGAGCTACTCCTCACTCCTCGTATTGCCCTGATGCAGTGCTGATGTAGGAGGCTCTGTGACAGCTTCCCCAGTCAATGCCACACTGGAATCTCCCCGTGACGCATTATCACAGGACCCACCCCCTACTATGTGCTCCATTAAGCCTCTGAACCCTGGTCAATTAGTCCCCAGAATCAGCAGGTGGGTGAAACGGACACTAATGGATAATTGTGAACATCCCCATGCGCACACAGAACTTTCACCACTTGTGCTCTCCCCAGTGCCTCACCTTGCACCAGGCTTTGGTAGATTGAGGTCTGATTACAGCCGGAATACATCAATGCATGATACGTATCCCCTTGAACACTCACTGGTATAGGATACGCTCCGACCAGATTGAGGGCAGTCTCTAGCACATCAGGGACCCAGACCACAGCTCCCACCTCCATCGCGGAACACTGACCCTTGAGATACCCAGGCTTCCCGCAGCACCAGTATACCAGCCCAGGCTTCACCTCTGCACCGGTGTTATGGGCATCACTCACCTGGTGGGGAGAAGACACAGCCATGGAAGGGGAAGATGGGAGGACACCATGGGTGTGGTGGGCTGGCTGGCGGGGAACTGGCCCCTGCCTCCGCGGTGGGGGAACAGGGCAGGGATGGGAAGAGGAGAGACAGGGAAGGAGCAGGAGAGAGAAAAATAGAGGTGACATGTCCTCCTGCCACTGGAACCGCCGCCAAATGGTCCTCTGCCAACTCAATGGCTTGATCTAGCGACACAGGGCAATGACAGTGGACCCACTCCGTTGTTCCTTCTGGAAGTCATGCAATGAACTGCCCCGGTGTCACTAGGTTGATGATCCCCTCAGTGTCGTGGTCATCCACCCTCAGCCACCACCGGCATGTGTCCCGGAGCTGTTGGCTGAATGCAAACGGCTGTCCGACCTCCTCCAATGTCAGCGTCTGGAAGCGCTGGCGATGTTGCTCCAGAGAGCGGCCAACACGCTGCAGGATAGCTCACTTTAGGTCTGTGTATATGAGCCAGCTGTCGGCGAGGAGCTGCTGCATGGTGAGCTGCACCTCGCCGGTCAGTAGCAGAAGTAGGCGTGCTGCACGCTGCTTGACCGGCCACCCTCACACTTCGACTGCTTGCTCAAATGAGCGAAATAAAGGCTTCCAGATCATCATGAGGCTCCATCTTTCTGAGGGTGACGTGGAAAAGTTTGGCTGTGGTAGTGGTCGAGGACCCTGCTGACGTGAGCAGGTGCCAGAACACCTGGAAATCTTCCTGCTGGGCCAGCATCAAGGCTTCAAAGCGTTGTTGTTGCTCCTTTCGGAGGCAATCAGCGCTTGGTGCTGGTTCTGTTGGGTGGTAACGAGTGCATGGATGAGATCATTGAATGGGGAGGAATCTATGTGGTTCCCTTCAGTGGGTTTCGGCACCACTGTAGTAAGCCCCTGATGTGGTTGGAGTACTGAAGCATGGCAGGTGGGAGATGATGTTCACACACACTTTATTTCTCAGATTTTCGTTGCTTTTCAGCTTCATTCACTTGCTCACTGCTCACACACACCTCACTGCTCACGCACACACACACACACACACATGCTTTTTGGTCAAGAGAGCTCCCTTCTCTTTGCTCTCTCCTTCCTTTTCTATCCTCCACCGTCACTGCAACACACACACACACACACACACACACACACACACACACACACACACACACACACACACCATTAATCAACAACAGGTGGACTGACTTTGCCACTCACCTTCCCCAGCTCCGCCCTCCATTCACAAATGGCCATACCCCTACTGCTACATATATCTATAAAAATGATCATGGATAGAAATACATAGGATTTAGGCCAAATGTGAAAAGTCAACAAACACCTAGGAAATAGAAGTGAGAAAATTGTACTTTTGTGGTGTCTAAGATATTGGCTTGGTATGGATTGGCATCTTACTTTTTGCTGAGATGCAGCCAAATACTTTTTCTTTATTTTATACAACAATCACTAATCAATCTCTAAAATAAAGTCTACTACCAAGTAAATGCTTAGCCAGCATTTATAAAGTGTGATAAAAGTGTGAATGTGAGATACTGAAAGCTTCACTAAGCTTCTTCTTGGTATTAAATAGAAAAAAGAAAAAAAATCAATAACACTTCATCTCACTGGGTCAAACATTTAGTGACCCATGAAAGTTGTGAGGTGTGAGTGGTCCTGAGAGTGTGTTTACGCAAGTGTAAATATGATACGAACTTGTGTATGTGTGGACACACAGCTTCGCCATGCTTTAAAGGACAGCCTGTTTATTATTGAAAATAGCCAAATCTTTGTTACATCGTTCAACGGGCCTCATTTATCATGTTGTATATGGACGCTTACCAATAAGACTCACATGATTATCTTCACATGAGACTGAAGATCACAGGAGACTGAAGGTAATCAGTGAGGTTAAATGGGTATCAGATTTGTGATCTGATTCTGTTCTTTGAAGAAGATACAGTATCATGTATTTCTGAAATGCCTCAACAAGCTTGCTGATTTTGGTTCTATGATTTACTTCCTGTTCTGTAATGCTCTTCTTCTGGTCTGAAGGATTTTCTGATTGCAGTGCTTTGCTTCAGATTCACAATTTTGATCTGAACTTGAGAAACGTTTCCCAGTCAAGGAACTCTGCTGGATTGTGTTTAGTAGACATCACCATTAAACATGTTTCCATTAACCTGGTTAATGCCCGAGTTGAAATTGCGAACTAAACACTGAGTGATGCTTAGGGCTTTCAGTGTAAATGGCCCTAAGCTGTGGAATGCCCTGCCACTAGCGTTGCGCCAATGCTCAACACTGTCCTCTTTCAAAAAACAGCTAAAAACACATCTCTTTAGCTTGGCCTTTTCTCTTTGATTTTTAATAACATTATTATTATTATTATTATTATTATTATTATTATTATTATTATTATTAGAGGGTTAGGATTGGATAAGTTATTACTTCTTCCTAATCCTTTCTGAACATTATGTTATTGCCTTGTGGCTACGCTATTCTGTTTGTTTATGATGATGTTTTGATTATTGTATTTTTTATTTAAATTTTTATTTTTATATCTTTCTTCTTTATTGTTCAGAATAAAGTAATCAATCAATCAATCAATCAATCAATCAATCAATTATTATTATTATTATTATTACTATTATTATTGATTTCTTATTATTTTATTATTGTTATTTTATTGTTTTGCTTTTATTGTTTGTTTTTTTTACTGTTCAGTGTCCTTGGGTACCTTGAAAGGTGCTTATAAATAAAATGTATTATTATTATTATTATTATTATTATTATTATTATTATTATTAATGGAAACACGTGAATTAAAAAAAAAACAGACAACCCCCCCCCCCAAAAAAAAAAAAAAACATCGCCAAAATAAAGTAGGTTGCTTTTTTCATTACATGAGGTGGTTTTTCAGACAATTCGATAAAGCAGTATTTCACAAAATTGAAATAGAAACTTTTTTTTTTGCAAAAAACTGCAATAGAAACCTAATGACATGTAATAAACAATGGCTGTGTTCATGATGGTTTGTATGGGTTTTCTTAGTGGCTTGGGGATAAAGCGGACATGAGAAGATCTGTTCCACAACAGCTGACCAACTTCCAAACATTCTTATTTCCATTGAGTGAGTTCTTAGGTTTATAAATGGGTGACAAATTAAAGGAAAAAAAAGTAAAGCATCTTAAGAAGGTGCTGGGCAAAGGTGCAGCACCACAACATCTTCAGTGCACCTTAGCATTGATTCTGAACATCTCTGGAACTGTACCGGAGTGATGATCCTAATTATGTCACTCCAAAACAAGCACTTATGGCTAGTTAAGCTATCTTGAAAATCTGCCATATATTCAACTGGCTTGAGATCTGGTGGCATCCAACCATTCACTGAACCCTGGTGCCCTGTTGATTGGGGTGGGGTCTCCAAGATATCACACCCATTGTAATGGTAATGATTAGCATAAAGGTAATCAGTCAGGAGAACATTTGATTGATTTACGATGACTCTCCCTTAGTGAGAACAAAGTAGAACCAGTCCATGCAAGCAAAATAAATAAATACCCCCCACAGCATAACAGTAACAGAGTCAGAGGCTTTCACAGTTTGTTTTTTTTTTTATCAGTAATTTGTCACCTATCCATGTAAGGCACAAATACATACTCACCTCTCTGTTTTTTCCCTCTTTCACACACTAAGGCCTGCAAACATATATAGAAACTGGCAGTTTCAAAATGACTCACCTTATTTCCATGACTTCTTTAAGACCATAATTTAAACATCACGCTCTCAGACCATGTTTTGTGTGAAGCTTTGCACATACTTGTATTAATACACCTACCATACCTGGAGCATTCAGCCAAGGACAGAGAGAATAAATAAATAAATAAATAAATTGGTACAACTAGCTCAACTGAACAATAATTTATTTTGCCAAGAATCGAGATTTTCAAAGCTTAAGTAAGCTTCATGACTGGTGACAGGCCAAGTTGTTTCTTTTCTGCATCGTATTGCCTACGGTGTGAAACTGAAGTGTAAGTCCAAGGGATTTGTGGGCTGTCAGCACTGTTGTTAGAGGGACTATCTAAAACCTGATTAGACCCAAATAAACACCTACCATTTGTGTTTTCAAGCTCAGTGAATTAAGCAGCCTGTTTAAGGTAATTGTTGATTTGTTGGTATCTTCTGATGAATCTATATACACTGCTAACTGGTGTCATGTAATTATATTTAAAAGGGGTTAAAAGCAATGCAGAAACACACTGTTTAGCGCTCCCTGTAAAAGCAAGAACAGGTGTTCACTTTGGCGTTCTCCTGCCAATCCATTTTGCACCACTCCCACACCCGGTTCATGCCAAGAACCTGGCCGACTCAGCTGTGCGCCAGGCAGTTCTGGGCCAGCTTTGGACGGCTTCTAACAAGTGTGGACCTACTCAAACCTTGCCAAGCAAGCCTTTGATGTGGCCTATGCAGATGATACATTACAGTTGCTCCTGTGTTCTTTTTCTTTCAGCCCATTTGATGTGTCTATCGCAATCTCAAAGCAACATTGCACTGTTGTAGCTGTGTTTGTATAGGAGGAATGGCAAACAAAAAGGCTTTGAACACTCAGTAACAATCAAGAGACTGCTGCAAGATTGCAAAATATCACTGAGCCACTGTATCTCTAAGCAAGAGCCAAGTAATACTGATGCAATGTAACAACCAGCAACTACGAATACTTGTTTCATTTCCATGTCTAATGTGTTCTGTTGTTTGAACTGAAAGACGCAATGTTCATTTGCATAGAATCTGATTGTGGGCTGTTCTGGGGGAGTTTACTGGGTTCTGGATGCAATAAATTGACTTTGATGTTGTGTTAATATTATTGTGAAATTAAAATACTGTTTGCAGACTGGGTGGTGTAGTGGGTAGCATTGCTGCATTATAGCTCAAAGGTACTGGATTGATCCTGAGCCTGGCTTACGGTCCATCTGGAGTTCTATATATTCTCCCTGTGTCAATGTGAGTTTTCTCCACCTTCCAAAAACATGCCATGATTTGTATTGCTGGCTGCAAATTTTTTTCAAGGCATGAATGTGTGTATGTGTGTGTGATGCTCTGCATCCTAGCTGGGGTGTATTCCCACCTTGCATCCAATGTTCCTGAGGTATGACCTGGATTCAATAGGACCCTGACATACTCTCAAACAGACGATGATTTGTTTGGTTAGTTTCATGAGAAAGCTGCCTCCAAATGTGACCTTAATAATGATAGATTTTTATTACATGAAGTTTTGTATGTTCGTGTGTATAATCATGTTTGACTATAGAAAGGTGTCAATGTTGTGTCTTTATTCTTTGTTTGAAGACAATCATTGGTGTCATTAAAAAAGATTTTGCTTTGAATGCCAACCATACATTTAATTTCCTCTCAGGAAGCTTCACTGTATGAAATTTCTCCTTCTTTGTTAGAAGCCTTAAAAGGTAGACTGCCTTTCAGATTTTTCAATTGTAGGTCATAAAAAGAATTTTCCCTGACACCCAATTATTTTTGTTTAGTGGACCGAAAGCTACTGAATTCAAAGCACAAACTTCCAATTTTTATTAGATTTTTTAAAAAAATAGAACAATTAATGAATTTAGGGCCATGTGGCCCTAAATTCTCCGCTATTTTTTCCTGTCTCGTCTCGTCTCGTCTTCTTCCGCTTATCCAGGACCGGGTCGCGGAGGCAGCAGTCTAAGCATGGAAGCCCAAACTTCCCTTTCCCCAGACACCTCGGCCAGCTCCTCGGGAAGAACACCGAGGCGTTCCCAGGCCAGCCAAGAGACATAGTCCCTCCAGCGTGTCCTGGGTCTTCCCCGGGGCCTCCTCCCGGGGGGACATGCCTGGAACACCTCCCCAGGGAGGCGTCCAGGAGGCATCCGAAAAAGATGCCCGAGCCACCTCAGCTGGTTCCTCTCGATGTGGAGGAGCAGCGGCTCTACTCCGAGCTCCTCCCGAGTGACTGTGCTTCTCACCCTATCTCTAAGGGAGCGCCCAGCCACCCTGCGAAGGAAACTCATTTCAGCCGCTTGTATCCGCGATCTTGTTCTTTCTGTCATTACCCAAAGCTCATGACCATAGGTGAGAGTCGGAACGTAGATCAACCGGTAAATTGAGAGCTTCGCCTTTTGGCTCAGCTCCTTCTTCACCACGACGGACCGGTAAAGCGACCGCATCACTGTGGAGGCTGCACCGATCCGCCTGTCGATCTCACGCTCCATCCTTCCCTCACTCGTGAACAAGATCCCGAGATACTTAAACTCCTCCACTTGAGGCAGGACTTCTCCACCAACCTGGAGAGGGCAAGCCACCCTTTTCCGGTCGAGAACCATGGCCTCGGACTTGGAGGTGCTGATTCTCATCCCAGCCGCTTCACACTCGACTGCAAACCGCCCCAGTGCATGCTGAAGGTCCTGGTTTGAAGAAGCCAACAGGACAACATCATCCGCAAAAAGCAGAGATGAAATCCTGTGGTTCCCAAACAGGATTCCTTCCGGCCCCTGGCTGCGCCTAGAAATTCTGTCCATAAAAATTATGAACAGAACCGGTGACAAAGGGCAGCCCTGACGGAGTCCAACATGCACCGGGAACAGGTCTGACTTACTGCCGGCAATGCGAACCAGACTCCTGCTCCGTTCGTACAGGGACCGGACAGCCCTTAGCAAAGAGCCCCGAACCCCATACTCCCGAAGCACCCCCCACAGAATACCACGGGGGACACGGTCGAATGCCTTCTCCAGATCCACAAAGCACATGTGGACTGGTTGGGCAAACTCCCATGAACCCTCGAGCACCCTATGAAGGGTATAGAGCTGGTCCAGTGTTCCGCGACCAGGACGAAAACCGCATTGTTCCTCCTGGATCCGAGGTTCGACTATTGGTCGAATTCTCCTCTCCAGTACCCTGGAGTAAACTTTCCCTGGGAGGCTGAGAAGTGTGATTCCCCTATAATTGGAGCACACTCTCCGGTCCCCTTTCTTAAAAAGAGGGACCACCACCCCAGTCTGCCACTCCAGAGGCACTGTCCCCGACCGCCACGCGATGTTGCAGAGGCGTGTCAACCAAGACAGCCCCACAACATCCAGAGACTTGAGATACTCAGGGCGGATCTCATCCACCCCCGGTGCCTTGCCACCGAGGAGCTTGCAAACCACCTCAGTGACTTCGGCTTGGGTAATGGATGAGTCCACCTCTGAGTCATCAGCCTCAGTCTCCTCAGTGGAAGACATGACGGTGGGATTGAGGAGATCCTCAAAGTATTCCTTCCACCGCCCGACAATGTCCCCAGTCGAGGTCAACAGCTCCCCACCCGCACTGTAAACAGTGTTGGCAGAGTACTGCTTCCCCCTCCTGAGGCGCCGGACGGTTTGCCAGAATTTCTTCGAGGCCGACCGATAGTCCTTCTCCATGGCCTCCCCGAACTCCTCCCAGTTCCGAGTTTTTGCCTCTGCAACTGCCCGAGCTGCAGCACGCCTGGCCTGCCGATACCCGTCGGCTGCCTCAGGAGTCCCGGAGGTCAACATGGCCCGATAGGACTCCTTCTTCAGCTTGACGGCATCCCTTACTTCCGGTGTCCACCACCGGGTTCGGGGATTGCCGCCACGACAGGCACCGGAGACCTTGCGGCCACAGCTCCGAACAGCTGCGTCCACAATGGAGGTAGAGAACATGGTCCACTCAGACTCAATGTCCCCCGCCTCCCTCGGAAGCTGGGAAAAGCTCTCCCGGAGGTGGGAGTTAAAGACCTCCCCAACAGAGTGCTCGGCCAGACGTTCCCAGCAGACCCTCACCATACGTTTGGGCCTGCCAGGTCTGTCCAGCTTCCTCCTCCGCCAGCGGATCCAACTCACCACCAGGTGGTGATCAGTTGACAACTCAGCCCCTCTCTTCACCCGAGTGTCCAAGACATAGGGTCGGAGATCAGATGACACGACTACAAAGTCGATCATCGACCTCCGACCTAAGGTGTCCTGGTGCCACGTGCACTTATGGACACCCCTATGCTCGAACATGGTGTTCGTTATGGACAAACTGTGACTAGCACAGAAGTCCAATAACAAAACACCACTCGGGTTCAGATCGGGGAGGCCGTTCCTCCCAACCACGCCCCTCCAGGTGTCACTGTCATCGCCCACGTGAGCATTGAAGTCCCCCAGTAGCACAATGGAGTCCCCAGTCTGAGCACCCCTCAGTACCTCTCCCAGGGACTCCAAGAAGGCCGGATACTCTATACTGCTATTTGGCCCGTAGGCACAAACAACAGCAAGAGCCCTCTCCCCAATCCGAAGGCGCAGAGAGGCGACCCTCTCGTTCACTGGGGTAAACTCCAACACATGGCGGCTGAGCTGGGGAGCTATAAGGAAGCCCACACCAGCCCGCCGCCGCTCACCACGGGCGACTCCAGAGAAGTGGAAAGTCCAGCCCCTCTCGAGGAGCTGGGTTCCAGAGCCCAAGCTGTGCGTGGAGGTGAGCCCGACTATCTCTAGCCGGTACCTCTCAACCTCCCGCACAAGCTCAGGCTCCTTCCCCCCCAGCGAAGTGACATTCCATGTCCCAACAGCCAGCCGCTGTGTCCGGGGATCAGGTCGTCGAGGCCCCTGCCTTCGACTGCCACCCAATCCACACTGCACCAAACCCCTACTGCTACCTCTGTGGGTGGTGAACCCACAGGAGGTCGGGCCCACGTCACCTCTTCGGGCTGAGCCCGGCCGGGCCCCATGGGCAAAGGCCCGGCCACCAAGCGCTCGCATACGAGCCCCAACCCCGGGCCTGGCTCCAGGGTGGGGCCCCGGCTGCGTCCTACCGGGCGACGTCACGGTCCTGGATTTTTTCTCCATAGGGGTTTTTTGGTGAACTTTTTGGTGAATTTTTTCCTGCTTCACCCAATTCAAGATACTACATCATGCATCACGTGGTGGGCTTTCCCCGTTCGCACAAGGCATTGTAGGATACAAATTTGAAACAGGAGAGAAAAATGGAGCACATGAGTGTGCGAATGAAACATGAAAGACCGGCTACAGTAATGGAAAACGAGAAGAAAAGACATTATGTTGTGAAGGAAAGGAAACACAGGACCAAACTCAAATATCGGCGGTCAGCAAGCACCTCGGTGTGATCAGCTGTTCGTTTAGGGACAGAATGATGTAACTGTCAGTGCACGGTCAAAGCTAAACCTGTAGATGGCAGTAATGCAACACTGTGGATGCCAGCTGGTGTAAAACACAAAAGAAGAAGAAGAAGAAGGTAAACCTGCGCATACACACACGGACTTCCTCTGTCTGCTGGACTGCGTAATGCAAGCGATTTCATGCACATTATTTGCTCGAGAATCCCTTCAAATTAAATAACTTCCCAGTCACAGAATGGCCTGGGCTTTTTTTTTTAAGATATTACAGAAATAAACAAATATCACAATGACCAAATTTCAGAGTGAACTAAATTTCACAGATTTTATGAAATCGAAAGGCCATCTAGCTTTAATGCTGATATGGGTGACATTTGTTATAAAACTAAACAGTGGTGGCAACTTATTACTGGTACATCATGACTAAATCATTAAGTTTTGTTAGTCTGTGTAGAACTTCGGGCGGGTGGGTGGAGCGCAGAAGTACGGAAGGCCAGAACTGAGTTTCCAAAACTCTTTATTTTCGCACTTTTCAGTGACTTACAATCTCCCAGCCACACAGACACCCGCGCACACACATAAGTCATCTGGTTGGGGAGAGAGCCCCCTTCCTCTGCTCTCTCTCTCCTTTTATAGGGCGCGGCCACTGGGAAGACACACAAACACAGGTTAACTGACATCAGGTACAGTGATTCTGCCACTTACCTTCCCTGACTCCGCCCTCCGTTCCTAGACCAACGCTTGACCACGCCCCCGCTGCCACAGTCTGTTATCTTCAACAAATATAGCCCTATCAGTAATCAGGTTTCCAATATGACTGGGAAAATGTGTTTGAAAAGCAAAAGGTTTGTGTCGTCTTTAAGTAAATATCACCAAGTATAGCTGTCTAACCAGCAAAAAGTACATGCAGAAATCTTACATTCTAAATCTACTTAAAGGGGAAGAAAGGGCAATATATACGGTTGCTGATGTGACAAAGTAATGTATTCTTAAGTATTCTATCAAATTTATGTACTAGAAAACAATGAAATATCTTGGTAATTGTAAATATAATAGTCGGTACGCTAAACCACACAAGAGTCGCCATTTTTAAAAGACCGTCACGTCAGCCCTACCCACTGCACTAGGAGAGAAGCGTGTAATTATGGCGTCGGGCGCATCAACTGAAAGCGACAGCTCTGTCGAATCGTACGAAGAGATCCCGCAAGACACACTGCAAGCAGGCTATGGCTTAGAAGGGTACCAGTTTGAACCTAGGAGAGGTACTCTCGACTCCGGTGATGACGAAAGAAGAGAAGAAAGCTCGAACTCGCTTGGTGTTTTTCAGCGGAAACGAGTGAAAAGACACGTCTGGAGGATTGTTATGCTTTCCATCGGTCCTGTTATTACACCCGAAAGCAACACACTGTGGCATTGTGTAGCCGATCACTTACAATTCATCCTACTTTCCGATTCACACGTGCTAGTCCCAACCTCAATGAGCCAACACAACTGGGCACATACATACGTCATGAGTGTTACGCAGAGAAAATGAACGTGCATTCTCATTATCTCATTATCTCTAGCCGCTTTATCCTTCTACAGGGTCGCAGGCAAGCTGGAGCCTATCCCAGCTGACTATGGGCGAAAGGCGGGGTACACCCTGGACAAGTCGCCAGGTCATCACAGGGCTGACACATAGACACAGACAACCATTCACACTCACATTCACACCTACGGTCAATTTAGAGTCACCAGTTAACCTAACCTGCATGTCTTTGGACTGTGGGGGAAACCAGAGCACCCGGAGGAAACCCACGTGGACACGGGGAGAACATGCAAACTCCACACAGAAAGGCCCTCGCCGGCCCCGGGGCTCGAACCCAGGACCTTCTTGCTGTGAGGCAACAGCGCTAACCACTACACCACCGTGCCGCCAACGTACATTCTGATTGGATAAAATTAATATCATGGCGGGCTGTTCAAACTGCGGAAATAGTTTGCTCGAGCTACTTTCAAAACACTATAACTTTCCAACCTTAGAACAAAAAACTTTTGTAAGTCTTGAATAAGGTTCATCAATGTGTGTTTTATTGTTACAGTATATTTACTCTATATATTGCCCTTTCTTCCCCTTTAATATTTCTGATTGTGTGTGTGTGTGTGTGTGTGTGTGTGTGTGTGTGTGTGTTTGTGTGTGTGTGTGTGTGTGTAAGCTTTTTTTCTGCCCTAGCCAATGACAAGAAAAGCATAGCATTTCCATGTTTTATGTCCCTGTTGTCTTTTTTTTTTTACTTTTATAATTAAATGTCCTTTTTTCTCTTCCTGGCAAATCAAAGTCAGTTATGACTTTTCTCTTTGATGGCACCCACAAGTCTGTGTCTGCTTTTTTTTTCTTGGAGAAATGCGCGACTAGTGTGTCTTAGCTTTATCATTCAGCAGCTCCACAGATTCTATTTAAGTACTGCTGTCTCAGGTGGGGGAAAGGTTGATGGTCATGGGGCTTTCTGCAGGCAGTCCTGGAATGAATGAGTGATCTTGAGCTCAATAAGGTGTTTAATTAATCTTTTACTGCAGGTTTTTTTTTTTTTTTTGGCTGACCAGTCCATTTACGACACTTCTGCAATCCTGCTTTAATATATTTGAATCATCAAAAAAAAAAAAGAGAGAGAGAAAAAAAAGCCACTTTGGTATTACATAGTATTACATCATGCAACACTAATGATGCCTGGGATCAGTTAGTAAGTTTGGGATCTCTGTATCAGTGGAAAAGGACCAACTTCAGTCCACCACTGATGTTATGGTTCTGGAAAGTGTACCTTGGGGATGGACAAATGATAACCTTATTAGCTAGACCACCAGGAAAGTGGACACTCTGTGCTGTCCAGGCCCATGTTTTGACAAGGTTAAAAAGTGTTAGATAATGCAGTGTAATAATGCATGCAGACATACATGCAAATCAAATGAACCTTTTTGTAATGAGGTTCAGAAAGTTTCTAATGAGTATACACTGATCAGCCATGACATTAAAACCACTGACAGGTGAAGTGAATAACATTGATGATCTCATTACAGTGGTACCTGTCAAGGGGTGGGATATATTAGGCAGTAAGAGAACAGTCGGTTCTTGAAGTTGATGTGCTGGAAGCAGGAAAAATGGACAAGCATAAGGATCTGAGCGACTTTGACAAGGGCCAAATTGTGATGGCAAGATGACTGGGTCTGAGCATCTCCAAAATGGCACATCTTGTGGGGTGTTCCCAGTATGCAGTGGTTAGTACATACCAAAAATGGTCCAAGGAAGGACAACTGGTGAACCAGCGACAGGGTCATGGGCGTCGAAGGCTCATTGATTCAAAGGCTAGCCCATATGGTCCAAGCCCACAGAAGAGCTACTGTAGCACAAACCACTGAAAGAGTTAATTCTGGCTAAAACAGAAAGGTGTCAGCATTAACTTTTTCAGCAGTTTGTGCTACAGTAGCTTTTCTGTGGGATTTGACCATATGGGCTAGCCTTCGTGCCCCATGTGAATCAACGAGCCTTCGACACCCATGACCCTGTCACCGGTTCACCAGTTGTCCTTCCTTGGACCATTTTTGGTATGTACTAACCACTGCATACTGGAAACACCCCAAAAGATGTGCTGTTTTGGAGATGCTCAGTCCCAGTCATCTTGCCATCACAATTTGGCCCTTGTCAAAGTCACTCAGATCCTTATGCTTGCCCAATTTTCCTGCTTCCAACACATCAATTTCAAGAACCGACTGTTCTCTTGCTGCCTAATATATCACACCTCTTGACAGGTGCCATTGTAATGAGATAATCAAGGTTATTCACTTCACCTGTCAGTGGGTTTAATGTTATGGCTGATTGGTGTAGATCCTTTGACATGGCCTATGCAGACAACACATTGCTTCTCCAGATGATCGTGCAAATGCTGCGCTCTTCCTGTGTCTTCAGCTTGTACCATTTCCAGGATGTTTGATGTGTTGCTTTTGGTTGATGAGACATTGTGGAGAACAGATTGGCTATGGTTATGAAATGTACATCTACAAAGTGCTAGGTGGCAGGTGAACCTGATAAAACAGCAACTCTCTGTATATTTGAATTGGTAGTTCAATATTTAGACTTGTTTTAAATCTGTTGCTCAGCCACAGTATCCGAAATATACTGCATGAACCAACACTGTGTGCCTTGAAATGACTCTTCAGCTTCCGAATGCGATTTGCCAGTCTTCGCTCCCGGCAGAATTACAGCTAAATGTGAGGAACTGCAAAGAAGTTTGGAGAAATGCACATTTCTTTGTCCAATAAATAAGTCATTTTGAAAATGCAGAGCCCACATTCTTCTGAGCGCACAATGAAGTCGTGCACACGGTCTGTAATGGCGGGAGCTTCTGTGCAAGTACTTTTGTTGTTTTGAGGGAAATGAAGCGTGTAGTACTGCTCATATTTCAGTCAGAATTTCACTTGAGCTATAAAACTCCCAGATGATTGTGTTAGAGAGGGAGAGAAAGGAGTGGCATGTTTTAAGCATTAATATTAACGGGAAAAGATCTATACATTTTGGATTCAACACACAGCAAAGTCATAATTCACTATTGCTGTTTGAATGGGTTTTGA
The DNA here is from genome assembly GCF_027579695.1 of Neoarius graeffei. Taxonomy (NCBI): domain Eukaryota; kingdom Metazoa; phylum Chordata; class Actinopteri; order Siluriformes; family Ariidae; genus Neoarius; species Neoarius graeffei. The sequence goes on from NC_083571.1 coordinate 67,970,468, forward strand.
ATCCCCCCCCCCACATGTGGTTTATTTATTGTTTTTTTGTTTTCTTTATTTGTCTTTTTTGTGTCTATCCTTTATTCCAGATATTGTTTTGTGTCTCCAGTTTTTAGTTTGAAGGTCTTACACTGAAATACAGACATAAATATTTTGTACAATTTCCTTTTTTTTAAACATATTTATATATTTTTGCTCAGACTTAACACAATCGTGTAACTCTTTAAAGCTATTATTAACACAAATTTTTACAAGGTATTCTGTTTTAGCTATTTCATATTTTTTCTTGTTTGTGCTGATTTTCACTTTTTTTTTAACACATTCCAGACAAGTGTTGTGTATTTGTAATAGATCAAGTCTCCGACAGAGCCAAAGTGCACGCTATCTCTCATACCAGGAACCTAAGTGCACATCTTGGAACCCTCGCAAGCATACAAAATGCTTCGTAGGCATACAAAATCTCTTCCTATTTCTGTCTTCCTGCTGAATTTTATTTTCATTACATTCACAAAGCCATCATTGAATATTCTCCTTAAGCACAGGCAGGATAGCACACTAAGGGCTCCACAGATGTTTCCAGAATCTTCTTTTTCTATATCTGAAACACTGGACAAAGTTCAGTGAGTTACTCTCAGCCTTTTTGTGCTCTGTCACTCAGCTTGAAAGTCAGACAGTCTGTCCCATGACTGTGGCCATGGAAAGGACACTTAAATACAGGATTAAGCCTTTCAGTGGCTGGTACATGTCATAACCCTGCATGTGTTTTACTAAGCCTGTGTGTGTGTGTGTGTGTGTGTGTGTGTGTGTGTGTGTGTGTGTGTGTGTGTGTGTGCGTGTGTGTGTGTGTGCGTGTGTGTGTGTGTGTGAGAAAGCACAAGTGTGTCTGAAGAGCTCTCTTAACACTGCATTAAAATGGAGCTTCAGCTCATCGTAACATCCTGCTTCTGGCACTAGCTCTTGCCAAATGGCTACAAACACAATTATATCCAGTACACATTGATCCTGACATTACCCCAACAACATTTTCACTATCAGGCAGTCGTAAGATAAACATAAAGCACATTTAAGTAAAATTCCACAATCTCAGGAAGAGGTCCAATGCCGAGGCATTAAAAACACATTCTGAAGATACAATGTCAATGTATCTTCAGAATGTGGTTTTTTTTTTTTTTTTCAATGTGCATTGACAACATGAACCTGGCAATGTGTCCAAGCATGTAAAAGAGTGAAATCAGATATTTGGACAACGTGCAACAGATATTTGGACAACGTGCAACAGTTGTGTAATGTTGGCCAAATCTTATAAATTATAACGATGATTTTTTAAAAATCATTCCACAGATTTGCTCAATTTGAGCACATATAATGAATCAGCCATGTCATATACAGTGGTGCTTGAAAGTTTGTGAACTCTTTAGAATTTTCTATATTTCTGCATAAATATGACCTAAAACATCATCAGATTTTCACACAAGTCCTAAAAGTAGATAAACAGAACCCAGTTAAACAAATGAGAAAAAAATATTATACTTGGTCATTTATTTATTGAGGAAAATGATCCGATAGTACATATCTGTGAGTGGCAAAAGTATGTGAACCTCTAGGATTAACAGTTAATTTGAAGGTGAAATTAGAGTCAGGTGTTTTCAATCAATGGGATGACAATCAGGTGTGAGTGGGCACCCTGTTTTATTTAAAGAACAGGGATCTATCAAAGTCTGATCTTCACAACACATGTTTGTGGAAGTGTATCATGGCACGAACAAAGGAGATTTCTGAGGACCTCAGAAAAAGCATTGTTGATGGTCATCAGGCTGGAAAAGGTTACAAAACCATCTCTAAAGAGTTTGGACTCCACCAATCCACAGTCAGACAGATTGTGTACAAATGGAGGAAATTCAAGTCCATTGTTACCCTCCCCAGGAGTGGTCGACCAACAAAGATCACTCCAAGAGTAAGGCGTGTAATAGTCGGCGAGGTCACAAAGGACCCCGGGGTAACTTCTAAGCAACTGAAGGCCTCTCTCACATTGATTAATGTTCATGTTCATGAGTCCACCACCAGGAGAACACTGAACAACAATGGTGTGCATGGCAGGGTTGCAAGGAGAAAGCCACTGCTCTCCAAAAAGAACATTGCTGCTCATCTGCAGTTTGCTAAAGAGCACGTGGACAAGCCAGAAGGCTATTGGAAAAATGTTTTGTGGACAGATGAGACCAAAATAGAACTTTTGGTTTAAATGAGAAGTGTTATGTTTGGAGAAAGGAAAACACTGCATTCCAGCATAAGAACCTTATCCCATCTGTGAAACATGGTGGTGGTAGTATCATGGTTTGGGCCTGTTTTGCTGCATCTGGGCCAGGACGGATTGCCATCATTGATGGAACAATGAATTCTGAATTATACCAGCAAATTCTAAAGGAAAATGTCAGGACATCTGTCCATGAACTGAATCTCAAGAGAAGGTGGGTCATGCAGCAAGACAACAACCCTAAGCACACAAGTCGTTCTACCAAAGAATGGTTAAAGAAGAATAAAGTTAATGTTTTGGAATGGCCAAGTCAAAGTCCTGACCTTAATCCAATGGAAATGTTGTGGAAGGACCTGAAGCGATCAGTTCGTATGAGGAAACCCACCAACATCCCAGAGTTGAAGCTGTTCTGTACAGAGGAATGGGCTAAAATTCCTCCAAGCCGGTGTGCAGGACTGATCAACAGTTACCGCAAATGTTTAGTTGCAGTTATTGCTGCACAAGGGGGTCACACCAGATACTGAAAGCAAAGGTTCACATACTTTTGCCACTCACAGATATGTAATATCGGATCATTTTCCTCAATAAATAAATGACCAAGTATAATATTTTTGTCTCATTTGTTTAACTGGGTTCTCTTTATCTACTTTTAGGATTTGTGTGAAAATCTGATGATGTTTTAGGTCATATTTATGCAGAAATATAGAAAATTCTAAAGGGTTCACAAACTTTCAAGCACCACTGTACATACAAGCAAATCTATGCTCATAAACATCTAACTTCCATCTAATTTGAAACACGGCCCGATTTCTGAGGTGTTGTGGATTAAAGGAAAGCATTCAGCAAGCATGCAAGTTACAAGGAAAGAAATAAACAGAAGGAGTAAAAATAAAATTGAGATTGTGGCAAATAAAGAGACAGTGAAGTAAGTTCTCATGCATTTCTATGAGTTTCTGTGTGTCTGGGTGGGTGTGGTCAGGGTTTCTTCAGGATCAGATGAGTGTGGTCAGGGTTTCTGCAGGATCAGATGAGTGTGGTCAGGGTTTCTGCAGGATCAGATGGGTGTGGTCAGGGTTTCTGCAGGATCAGATGGGTGTGGTCAGGGTTTCTGCAGGATCAGACGGGTGTGGTCAGGGTTTCTGCAGGAGCAGATGGGTGTGGTCAGGGTTTCTATAGTAGCAGATGGGCATGATCAGGGTTTCACTAGGAGCAGGTGGGTGTGGTCAGGGTTTCTTCAGGAGCAGATGGGTGTGGTCAGGATTTCTTCAGGAGCAGATGCATGTGGTCAGGGTTCTTAGAGGTGTGGATGGGTGAGGTCAGGGTTTCTGTAGGAGCAGATGAGCATCGTCAGGGTTTCTGCAGGAGCAGATGGGTGTGATCAGGATTTCTGTAGTAGCAGATGGGCATGATCAGGGTTTCTGTAGGAGCAGATGGACATGATCAGGGTTTCTGTAGGAGCAGATGGGCATGATCAGGGTTTCTGCAGGAGCAGATGGGTGTGGTCAAGGTTTCTTCAGGAGCAGGTGGGTGTGGTCAGGGTTTCTTCAGGAGCAGGTGGGTGTGGTCAGGGTTTCTTCAGGAGCAGGTGGATGTGGTCAGGGTTTCTGCAGGAACAGATGGGTGTGGTCATGGTTCTTAGAGGTGTGGATGGGTGAGGTCAAGGTTTCTGTAGGAGCAGATGAGCATTGTCAGGGTCTCTGTAGGAGCAGATGTGTGTGGTCAGGGTTTCTGTAGGAGCATAGGGGTGTGTTCAAGGTTTCTATAGTAGAAGATAGGCGTGATCAGGGTTTCTGTAGGATCGGATGGACATGGTTAAGGATGCTACAGGAGTAGATGGGTGTGGTCATGGTTCTTGGAGGTTTGAGTGGGCAAAGTCAGGATTTCTATAGGAACAGGTGGGTGTGGTCAGTGTTTATGCAGGTACAGGTGGGTGTGGTCATGGTTTCTGCAGAAGCAGATGGGTGTGGTCATGGTTCTTGGGGGTGTGGATGGGCGAAGTCAGGGTTTCTGTAGGAGCAGATGAGCATCGTCGGGTTTCTGCAGGAGCACATGGGTGTGGTCAGTGTTTATGCAGGTACAGATGGGTGTGGTCAGCTTTTCTACAGGAGTGTGAGGGAACAGTCAGGGACTTTCTGGAAGCAACCAGGCTTCCTTAAAGTTTATGAAAATATGTGGGCATGAACTGATGGACATGGCCAGAGTAACTGCTGAATGACATAGGTGTAGTCAGAGCATGGGACAAGTCTGAGTTGTTGCAGGGGTTTGGTCAGGGATTTTGTGTAAGTCACCAGGTGTGGTCAGAGATTCTATGGAAGCATGTGGACATGGTCACAGTATTTCAGAAGAAGACAGGCATGGTCAGAATATCTTCTGGACAACAAAGGTGTGGTCAGAGTATCTGCAAGAACAGCTTGTCAAGATGCAGTCAGAGATTTTGTAGAAGCTACCAGGTGTGGTCAGACATTATATGGTGGGAGTGGTTAAAGGATCTGCAGGAACAAATCGGGCATGGTCAAAGTTACTGCAACAAAGGATGCGAGGATGCAGTCAGGGGATTTGTGGGAGCATGTGGGCGTGGTCAGAATTTCAGCAGGAGCACATGGATGGGATCAGAGAATGGATGGGGGCCATCAGGTGTGATCAGTTGGAGTTTCTGCTGGAGGAATTTGGCATGGTCAGCGTTTTAGGAAGGGCATAATTTAAAAATGGGCACAGTTATGTTATGAATTTTAAGACAGACCAAACTACTATTACACCTTTCATTATTAAACACTTGCGGTTGTGCTGAATTCTCAAAGAGCCTTGGAACTGTGTGTGTGTGTGTGTGTGTGTGAGAGAGAGAGAGAGAGAGAGGTTGAAACAAGTGAACAGCTTGTACAAAGAGGCCGTGTAGTGTCAGTTGCCCTCTTTCACTCACTCATTCTTTCAGGGATGTCAGGGATGAGTGGGTGAGTGTGTGTGTGTGAAAGAGAGAGAAGTAGGAGACAAGAATCAATTTAGTTATGAAGTACATGCTAATGTATTCACCTTACAACCTGGCTACGTTTGAGTGTATTTAAAGCAGCAGTGCATAGAGAGAGGGATAATGTTTATTCAGGTGAACTATAGGGCACTCATCAGGCTGTGGATTTATCCTGTACGTTGAGCACTTTTCCTCTAGTGTCTTTGCTAGACACTTTGTATTGAGTGGAGTTTTGGTGAATTTAACATTTTAAGGCAGGAGTTCTCAAATGTTTTGCCACAACCGACCCCAAAACTGACATTTATCATTATGATGGAAATGTTTTGGCACATTTTTTGTGTTAATTTTTGAATGATAACTTGTTACAATGTACTCTGATGTTAAAATACAGCACTCCTATGCAAAATGTCTTAAGGTTGGCAAGTTTGTTATAGCTTAGATGCAAGTTCACCAGAGGTGCCATTAGCATCTGGCTGGAAATTCAATTTTCAATCTCCTCAGAGTCAGAAGGAATGAAATGCCCAGAGAGAAATGAGGCAGTGAAATAGGTTCGAGTCCCCAGTGTTAAGAGTGCTTTCTTGACAGCTTAAGGAACCCTAGAGAGCCCCGGTCAGAGTGAGACTGCCTGTGTGTGTGTGTGTGTGTGTGTGTGTGCGTGCGCACACAAATAGCCATGAAGAGGTCAGGTGTGTATATTCATGCTTTACACTCCTCCTGCCATGTGACTCCTGTGTTTTGAGTACAGGCAGAAATATCCTCATAATAGATCTAATGAACAAAACCAGATAATAGAGTTAATAATTTTACGGATAACTAAAACAACCTTGTACGAGTAGTTTTAACAGCACTGATGAATTCCCAACTCCAATTGGTCAGAAGGTGTTGGTGAATTTTCAATAACAGCAGCTCTGACAGTCATACAGCTGAAAATCGCAGGTATACGGGATATTAATGCCTTCTTTCTGATACATTTATGCTTTCTAGCATTTCTAAAAATGATATAAAATTTAACTTTTATGGAAGGAGTCTCCACTGTCAGTGCTTTGTACCAGTCAGAGGTAAAGCTGTAAGTCGAATGATGTTGCTTGGTAAAGGACTGAACCTTTAACGTTAATATAGGCAGCATGGTGGTGTAGTTGTTAGCACTGTCACCTCACAGCAAGAAGGTTCTGGGTTCAAGCCCAGTGGGCGATGGGGGCCTTTCTGTGTGGAGTTGCATCTTCTCCCCGTGTTTGTGTGGGTTTCCCCCACAGTCCAAAGACATGCAGGTTAGGCTAATTGGTGGCTCTAAATTGACTGAGTGTGAATGGTTGTTTGTCTCTATGTGTCAGCACTGTGATGACCTGGCAACTTGTCCAGGGTGTACCCCGCCTCTCACCCATAGTCAGCTGGGATAGGCTTCAGCTTGCCCACGACCCTGCACAGGATAAGCGGTTACAGATAATGTATATTATTAATATATCTGGTATTGCTGTTTCAGTAAACTCTGCTTATGTGGGACAGTATGAACGCTGTGCTCGTTCTTGTGGTTGTAACATCCTTTAAAGCATGATAGTCAATTTCTGACAACATTTATTCCTATAATCTGACTATGATAGCTCTACAGCATCTTTATGTAACATTAAATTGAATGAGAGGCCGTCAAAGTGACTCTTCTTGAGAATGACACTGCAGTAGTGGCGGCTATCTTAATTACAATCTGGCTTCCTATTATAGACCATGAACTTAGCATTCTCTCTCTCTCTGAGTTGAGACTGCAGATGGCCTGTGTTCACACTCACACTGTTGCTGCAACACTAAGCTGTAATTGTGCTTCACATTGTCTAATTGAATTGACAAGAAGCAGGAAATGATATCATTTAACACAGAGATCCGAGAGGATGATGAATCTCTCTGTCTCTCTCTTTCACATGAGCAAAATACCATGCCCTTCTCTTGTGTTTGCCTGAATGAATATGCAATTTGGGGTGGTTTTGTGTAAAAGTGGGAGGGGCCAGTGCATATGTAATGATGAGTGTAGCAGTTCGTGTGGGTGGAGCACAGAAAGACGGCAGGCCAGAATTAAGTTCCACAAACTCTTTATTTTAGCTTTTCAGCTTTAAACTATTCACGCACGTGCGCACACACACCAGTCGTCTGGTTGGGGAGAGAGCTTCCTTCCTCTGCTGTCTCTCTCCTCATATGGGGCACAGTCACTGGGGAAGACACACAAACACAGATTAACCAACATCAGGTGCAGTGATTCTGCCACTTACCTTCCCTGACTCCACCCTCCGGTCACAGACCGATGCTGGACCACGCCCCCACTGCCACAATGAGTTTATGAGCAAAATATTTGCAAGGACACAAAATCAATCTGAATAGAATAATAATATAGCACCATGAATGAACCATCAAATTGTGTAGTACTGTGTATTTCACCTCAATAAACTGCTGCATTGCCTTGTGACAGTGATGCCAATAATGAGATATGCATCACAGTTATGATACATATTTATTCCTTTCTTTGACACCGCATGCCATGTGGCAGAAACACCACCACGACATTTATTATGGTGTTACTCCGATGGGTGTCTGGTGGACAGCAATGAACCAGCGCTTTCACTTTACATCAGTACTATACAGTTACCATCCAATATTATCACACATAAGAACTATAGTGGTGCTTGGAAGTTTGTGAACCCTTTAGAATTTTCTATATTTCTGCATAAATATGACCTAAAACATCATCAGATTTTTACACAAGTCCTATTCAGATTCCAGAAAACACAGAATGAGATGTTAATATTCTTGTGCGAGCACGTGCAATTGATGGACAGTAGACCTGAAGGGGGAATGAATTTACGGGTACGCATCATCAGTAGTGTTCCACTGGGTCATGGGGTGTTTCGGCCTTTCACACTATACACCCTCTCCAGAGGCGGCCAGCTACAGGATGATCAGACCTGAGCTTGCGTCCCAATCCCAATTAGCCATGACAGTCACCTTGTTGTAAAGTGGCAAACACCTCAGGGGACTATTCATGGCAGGGGCATCCGGTTCCCTGAGTCAGGCCTAGGCTGACTGCATACCTCCTGACACACTACTTGGGGGCCCAACTGGGGTCGTTCCTCTTCTGCCAAAGCCACTGGCTGCTTCTTTCGGCTGCCTCTGACATGGCTTTGATGGCTGTACGCTGGTTCTGGCCCCTGACTCCCAAGTCCCTCAGAAGTTTTGTGGTAGATGTTCCCACAAAGCCTCTGCACCCCACGTCCAACGGATGGACTTCAGCATTCCAGCCGCGATGTCGAGCTTCAGCGGCCAGCTCAAAATACCGCAGGTGTTTCCGCTCGTATGCCTCTTGCATGAAGTCCTCCCAGGGTACAGTAAGTTTGACTATGTAAACCTTCTTTAAGGAAGGGGACCAGAGCACCAGGTCAGGCCTCAAGGTAGTAATGGCGATCTCTGAGGGGAACACCAGCTGTTTGCCAACATCTACCAGCATCTTCCAGTCACGTGCTGGGCACAGCTGGCTTCTCTCGGATGGTGCAGAGTTGCTCCTAACAGCTGTGGTCCCTTCACGGACAAAGGCAGCTCTCCATGAGATATTAGATGTTGGTAGAGGTAGAGCGTTAATACTGGATAGTTTTCCCTCCAGTGTGGAAGCAAGGCTCTTCAGGACTTGATTGTGGCGCCATGTGTACCTTCCCTGGGTGAGGCTAATTTTACACCCTGTGAGTATGTGACAGAGGGAGGCTGGCTTGGTGCACAGGACGCACGCAGGATCTTCGCCAAACCACTGGTGGAGATTAACTGGCGTCGGAAGGACATGGTAGGTGGCTCTAATGGTGAAGCTCAAGCTCCTCACGTCCATGGCCCATACATCCCTCCAGCTCAACTTCCTCCTTTCGACACCTTCCCACCGTGTCCACAGTCCTTGTTTGCCAAAGGCAACTGCCTTGGCCCATCTTGCCGCCTCCTGCTGACGCCGCACCTCCTCCACCACCATCTTCCTCCGTGCTGGCGCAGTGGCACTTCTCCAGGCTGGACGGCTAGTTGTTAGTCCAAGGCCTCCTCTTCCTTGCTGAACATTCCCCACAATGTCAGCATGTCTGAGAACTGCTGTTGCCTCTTCCACTGCTCTTGCTGGTGTCCACTTGCGCCCAGTAGCCAAGGTTGGTGCATTTTCCCTTACCACCAGATCTTTGGACTCATTCAAGGTCATCTGCAGTCGTGTTTTGGCACACTTGAACTCCTCCGTAAGGCTGGTAAGGGGCAGCTTGAGGACACTGTCTCCGTAGAGGCCTATGGTGGTAAGGCAGCGCGGAAGTCCAACCCACTTCTTGATGTAAACTGTAACTCTTCTCTCCAGCTTCTCTACTGTTGAGATGGGCACCTCATAGACTGCCAGGGGCCACAACACCCAGGGTAGTAGACCGAACTGGAAGCACCAAGACTTTAGCTTCCCAGGTAATTGGGTATTGTCAATCGCCAATAGGCCTGTACTGATGTCTTTACATAGTTGCTTCACCTGATCTTTATCTTTCAGGCTTGCATCATAATGCCTTCCAAGGCTTTTAACTGGCCGCTCAGATACCATGGGGATTGGATCTTCTCCGATGAAGAACTGCAAGTCAGCAAGCACTCCCTTCACCATTGAGATGCTGCGTGACTTGGATGGTTTGATCTTCATACGGGCCCAACTGATGTTCTCTTCGAGTTTTCTGAGCAACCTCCTGGTACATGGGACGGTGGTAGTCAGGATGGTGATGTCGTCCATGTAGGCTCTGAGGGGAGGGAGGCGCCGACAAGAGCCGAATCTTTGTCCACCTATGACCCACTTTGAGGCTCGAATGATGACCTCCATCGCCATAGTGAAAGCCAAGGGAGATACTGTACATCCGGCCATAATACCTACTTCCAGGCACTGCCATGAGGTGTTAAACGCAGGCGTTGAGAAGCAGAACTGCAAGTCCTGAAAGTAGTCTTTGACCAGGGTTGTGATGGTGTCTGGGATGTTAAAGAACTTGAAGGCTGTCCAGAGGAGCTCATGGGGCACAGAACCGAAGGCGTTGGCGAGATCCAAAAAGATTACATGGAGGTCCCTTTTCTTCAGTTTTGCCATTTGGATCTGGTGCCAGATCATGCTGGCATGTTCTAGGCCCCCTGAAAAGCCCGATATTCCTGCCTTCTGAATAGATGTATCCACATACTCATTTCTGTGCAGGTACTCGGCCATCCTTTGTGCGATGACTCCGAAGAAGATCTTACCCTCCACGTTAAGCAGGGCAATTGGGCGGAACTGACTGATGTTCACTGCGTCTTTCTCCTTTGGAATAAGGATCCCACCTGCCCTATGCCACTCTTTGGGAATGGAACTCTTCTGCCATTCCGTCCTCATGAGGCTCCAGAGAAACCTACAGACATCTGGTGCGTTCTTGTACACCTTGTATGGGACTCCATTTGGCCCAGGAGCTGACGCTGTCCTCGCCCGATGGACAATCTTCTCCATCTCCTTCCATGTTGGAGGACCAGTCTCGAATTGATACTTTGGGGGGTCAATTGGTGGAATGTCTGGAGGAATAGCCAGGTGTTCCTGGCACTTTGGATCAGAGTGAGTTGCTCTCAGGTGCTCCTCCAGATCGTTCTTTGTTGTTTTTAGAACTCCACTTTTCTCTTTAGTGAAGAGAGTCTTTAGGAATTTGAAGGGATCTTTATAGAACCGTCTTTATAGGGATCTTTATAGAATCCTAAAAGTAGATAAAAAGAACCCAGTTAAACAAACGAGACAAAAGTATTATACTTGGTCATTTATTTATTGAGGAAAATAATCCAAAATTACATATCTGTGAGTGGCAAAAGTATGTGAACCTTTGCTTTCAGTATCTGGTGTGACCCCCTTGTGCAGCAATAACTGCAGCTAACCATTTCTGGTAACTGTTGATCAGTCCTGCACACCAGCTTGAAGGAATTTTAGCCCATTCCTCCATACAGAACAGCTTCAACTCTGGGATGTTGGTGGGTTTCCTCACATGAACTGCTCGCTTCAGGCCCTTCCACAACATTTTGATTGGATTAAGGTCAAGACTTGGACTTGGCCATTCCAAAATGTTAACTTTATTCTTCTTTAACCATTCTTTGGTAGAACAACTTGTGTGCTTCGGGTTGTTGTCTTGCTGCATGACCCACCTTCTCTTGAGATTCAGTTCATGGACAGACATCCTGACATTTTCCTTTAGAATTCGCTGGTATAATTCAGAATTCATTGTTCCATCAATGATGGCAAGCCTTCCTGGCCCAGACACAGCAAAACAGGCCCAAACCATGATACTACCACCACCATGTTTCACAGATGGGATAACGTTCTTATGCTGGAATGCAGTGTTTTCCTTTCTCCAAATATAACGCTTGTCATTTAAACCAAAAAGTTCTATTTTGGTCTCATCCGTCCACAAAACATTTTTCCAGTAGACTTCTGGCTTGTCCACATGAACCAACCCTGCCATGCACACCATTGTTGTTCAGTGTTCTCCTGATGGTGGATTCAAACATTAACCAATGTGAGAGAGGCCTTCAGTTGCTTAGAAGTTACCCTGGGGTCCTTTGTGACCTTGCCGATTATTACACGCCTAACTCTTGGAGTGATCTTTATTGGTCGACCACTCCTGGGGAGGGTAACAATGGTCTCGGATTTCCTCCATTTGTACACAATCTGTCTGACTGTGGATTGGTGGAGTCCAAACTCTTTAGAGATGATTTTGTAACCTTTTCCAGCCTGATGACCATCAACAATGCTTTTTCTGAGGTCCTCAGAAATCTCCTTTGTTTGTGCCATGATACACTTCCACAAACATGTGCTGTGAAGATCAGACTTTGATAGATTCCTCTTCTTTAAATAAAACAAGGTGTCCACTCATCTGATTGTCATCCTCATTCTCATCTCATTATCTCTTGCCGCTTTATCCTGTTCTACAGGGTCGCAGGCAAGCTGGAGCCCATCCAAGCTGACTACGGGCGAAAGGCAGGGTACACCCTGGACAAGTCGCCAGGTCATCACAGGGCTGACACATAGACACAACCACTCACTCACATTCACACCTACGGTCAATTTAGAGTCACCAGTTAACCTAACCTGCATGTCTTTGGACTGTGGGGGAAACCGGAGCACCCGGAGGAAACCCATGCGGACACGGGGAGAACATGCAAACTCCACACAGAAAGGCCCTCACCGGCCACGGAGCTCAAACTCAGACCTTCTTGCTGTGAGGCGACAGCGCTAACCACTACACCACCGTGCCGCCCTGATTGTCATCCTATTGATTGAAAACACCTGACTAATTTCACCTTCAATTTAACTGCTAATCCTAGAGGTTCACATACTGTTGCCACTCACAGATGTGTAATCTTGGATCATTTTCCTCAATAAATAAATGACCAAGTATAATATTTTTTGTCTCTTTTGTTTAACTGGGTTCTCTTTATCTAATTTTATGACTTGTGTGAAAATCTGATTGTTTTAGGTCATATTTATGCAGAAATATAGAAAATTCTAAAGGGTTCACAAACTTTCAAGCACCACTGTACAATTAAGGAAAGATGCTCATAATTGTGATTGAACTATACAATAATTATGTTTACATGAGTGTGCAGAGTAAGAAATCATTCAGGTAAAAAAAATAAAGCAGACAATGCAAAGATATGTTGCCCGCTATGAAAAATCCAGTTGGATAAAAACTTTCGGGGGGGCAGAAACCTTCTGGAAAACATCCTTCTCAACCAAACGCACTATATGAGCTCCGAAGATTTGAGCTGTAATCTTGATATTTCAAACTTGATATCAAACAGTCATCTGGTTACAACTGTCAACTATCCAACAAGCTAGTGGACTAATACTACTACTACTAATTTGAGCAAGCTCAGACATTGTCGTCTAGCTTCCTCCATTCTTCACAGTCATCCATGATGTTTTTCAATTCCTCAGTGGGTAATCTGGTGTCTTTCCTCAGCTGGTCAACATAAGAAAGTGCTGGTCTTCCCCTTCTTTTTACTCCTTGCTTTGGCTCTCAAAGAAGCACTTGACTCACTAATTCCTCCTTTCTCCTCTACATGTGCCCTATAAACTTCAGCCTCTGTACACGAAGTGTTGATGATATGCTGCTGAGGTTTCCCTGCAGCTCATTGTTCAATTTGTGATCTTTCCAAAAACACCAAGAACTGCTCTTAGCATTAGATGTGTACATGCCATCTAACTGGCTGTTCATATCCTTTGTAAGTGTCTAGCACCCTGCACTGTACAACAAAACACTCTTAACTGTCACTCTGAAGAACTGTGTTTTTAGCGAGCTCTCTAGATTAGATTTCCATAGTTTGTCCATTTTGTTCAGTGCTTGCCAAGCTAGTCCAATTCTTATTTCCATATCCTTCTTGCTAGATTCCATCCATGAACCGAGATACTTAAAGTCTTCAAGTGTTATCAGATCAGCATTTGCCTGGTTGTACAGCATGTACTGTCTTTTTGTAGTTGACATGCAAGCCAATAGCTTCTCCTGCAATTTCCAACCTCAATAAGGGTAGTTGGGCCTGTTCCACATAGTTTGAAAGTAAGGCCAAATTGTCAGCAAAGTCTATGTCGGTGATGTATACAGCAGGTTGCCGAGATCCTTGCCGTTTTGATGTCATGAACCCTATTTCTGGATCTCTGGTAGCTTTATGAAGGGCGTAATCTAGTGCAACTATAAATAAGAAAGATACAAGGGTGTCTCCTTGTAGGACACCTTCAACTACATCAAAAATCTCAGTGTCTCCGTCAGGTGTTAGTACTTGTGCAACTGTGTCTTTGTCGAGGATGTTAATTGATTCCACCATTTTAGTGGGCACTCTATAGGCAGTCAGTATTTCCATCAACTTTTCTCTGTGTGTGAAGTCAAATGCCTTACTAAAGTCAACGAAAGTAAGTACTGCTGGTAGTTGTTTTGCCTTTATTCCTTCAATGAATCTCCTCAGGGTTAGAATTTGCAATAAGGTTGACTATCAACCATCAACCTTATCGCAAAAAGTGGACTAATAAAACTTAACTCGTTTTATATGAAACTGTTGTGAATATTTTCTGTCAAAGGTGTTAGTAAATAATCCCACATTTTTTTAAAAGCAAATTTAAAATAAGCACTGGATAAAAACCTATCTATCTATCTTATGTAAATAAAGACACGAATTTTGTTGTCCAATGGTGAAGTGTTTATGAGATACATTGTCTTGCACTTACAATCAGGTTCCCTGTGGTGGTACACAGATGTAGTACATATGTATGGTCATCGTACAGTCACAAAAGCCATCAAAAGTCAGGTCAATACTTTATCATATTCTCTTAAGTATGGAGCTTTGCTATCACTTGCACTGTGTAAATTGATGCATCTGAAGGGTGGGAATTACATTTGGAACTTTCTAAAGAAACCCATGAAGCTGCATTAACAACAAAACTGAGTAAATCTTAATCAAGTTAATCAAGCTTGTTTTCATATCTATGTGGAACTTACTGTATTTTTTGTATATTTCTGTTTATGTAGCTATAGAATGAGGAAATTATAAGGTAAATATGATATCCCTTTAATCACAGTACCGAGTTTTTAGCTTTTTAGATGAATGTATTCCTGTCATAATGGCAACATATATTCCTATAAAGAGCTGATGTCACGTTGCAGGCACTTACAGATGTACAGTCATTGCAGAGGAGAGTAGGGAACAAACAGTAACGAAGCCAAATCATGAGATGTGAATTGTGGTCGGGGACAGGCGAGGGTCGGTTGATCGGCGAACTGGACAACGTAGACAAGGCAGGAATAATAAATGAGGAGAGATAATGAGAATCAGAAGACCAGTAGGCAGTCAGGAAAACAAGGCTCAGTATGCACTGGAGAACACCAAACAATAGACCCCTTTCACATGAAGTCACCGCGCCGCGAGATTTTGTTAGGCGCCATATTGGAAGACCAAGTACATGCACTCACAATATAAAACAAAGTACGAGCAAGTGAGTGCTTGTATGAGAGGGGTTTAAGTAACATAATACTGATTAACGATGAGCTTCAGCTGTGCTCAATACTCCACTGACGGGGGGCTGTGGCTCATGGGTGTTGTAATCTTGAGTGGCCATGTTTGTAGTTTGTTCGGCGTTGTTGTTCTCACTACTGACACTGATAGCTGAATGCACAGTCATGAACAAAAATTCCCAGGAGTTATGGTTTTTTTTTTTTTTTTGGGGGGGGGGGGGGTGTTCTGATTTGTTTTTTCAGGACCATCTCATTCATGCAGAATGTGCAAACTCAATTTAATGCGAGGCAGTAATGATGCTGAGTGTGTTTCTGTTGAAAGCAGGCTTTTAGAGCATCAACTAAAATCGAAATCATTATGCTGTATGTGCATACATTTATGTGTAAAAGTCTTATGAGAGAACTCTGGGCTCTCTCGTTCAGCTGAAGAGCTCGTTCATCTGCTTTTGTGTCACATGGTTGGAGGTGAGAGAATTAGTTTGCCTGATTAGCACAAAACAGCTAACTTTGCAGAACTGCATACAAATTATAAGAAATGGAGCCAAAACTGGAACTATGGGGTTCTCGTAGTTAATTTCCAGCAGTTTAAACAATGATGATGATAAAAATGACTGAGCCATCAATCCGATTCATGGGAATGCCATTCTACTTCTTCTTTTAGCTGTTCTCGTTAGGGGTCACCACAGTGGATAATATTCCTCCATCTACTCCTGTCCTCTGTATCTTTTTCTGTTGCACCAACCGTCCTCATTTCCTCCTTCACCACATCCATAAATCTCATCTTTGGTCTTCCTCTTTTCCTTCTACTTGGCAACTCCATCTCCAGCGTTCTTTTCCCAATATACCCTGGATCTCTCCTCTGTATGTGTCCAAACCATCTCAATCTCACCTCTCTCACTTTGTCTCCAAGCTGTCCTATATGTGCTGTCCCTCTAATATACCCCCTCATTTCTAATCCTGTCCAACTTTGTCACTCCCAATGAAAATCTCAGTATCTTCAGCTCTGCTTCCTCCAGTTCAGCTTCTTGTCTTTTTGCCAGTACCACTGTCTCCAAGTCCAGACCATACAACATCGCTGCTCTTACTACTGACTTGTACACTTTCCCTTTCACTCTGGCTGGCAACCTTCTGTCACAAATCACTCTGCGGGAATGCCATTATTATGTTCAATATGTTCCTTTGTCAGGCGGCATGGTGGTGTAGTGGTTAGCGCTGTCGCCTCACAGCAAGAAGGTCCGGGTTTGAGCCCTGTGGCCGGCGAGGGCCTTTCTGTGCGGAGTTTGCATGTTGTCCGCGTGGGTTTCCTCCGGGTGCTCCGGTTTCCCCCACAGTCCAAAGACATGCAGGTTAGGTTAACTGGTGACTCTAAATTGACCGTAGGTGTGAATGTGAGTGTGAATGGTTATCTGTGTCTATGTGTTAGCCCTGTGATGACCTGGCAACTTGTCCAGGGTGTACCTTGCCTTTTGCCTGTCGTCAGCTGGGATAGGCTCCAGCTTGCCTGCGACCCTGTAGAACAGGATAAAGCAGCTAGAGATAATGAGATGAGATGTTCCTTTGTCTGGGGGAAAAAGGCCATCAATAACCTGGAAGGAAAATCCCAGGTAAAGGGAGAATAAATTATAACTTTTGAGAAAATAACATAACACTGGACAACATTTCAACAAAAACATCTATTTCTGTTGTTTTTTCTTTCTTTTTTGTTCTGCATTTGTGGTGTAAAAAATGTTTGTTGTTGTTGTTTGTTTGTTTGTTTATTCATTTATTTATTCATTCATTTGTTTTTTTTTCTTTAGAAAAATGGTTCTTTCAGGCTTCCTTAAGGGTTCATTGGATAATTAAAGGTTCTTACCTTTCAAAAATGGGTTCTCTTTGTGAGGTTGTTTTTGTTAGTTCTCAAACTACATTCTTTATCCAATTAATGGACTGAGTTAGAACCGACCAACATGGTTCTTCAAAATCCCCACTTCTTTTCCTCACTCTGGTCTTTGCTCTGGTACTCCAGATCTCACATTGGTCACTAAATGACACATCATCGTTTGTCTCCAAAGATGATGGGTGGTTTGGGGGGGGTGTCTGTGATTGGCATCTCTTTTCTTTTTCTTTTCTCCATCCCTTAATTTTTTTCTCTGGTATTTAAAAGTCAAACAGAGAGACAAAATATCAAAACGGTGAAAAAATATTTTGAGTTGAAGTTTGATCTGTAGAGTGAGAAATGAGAAAGTGCTGAGGAATAACTGGCCTCCGAGATGATATAAGAAAAGGAACGTGTCACAATTTTCACTTTACAAAACAGGAAATGCTAATCAAACCAACTGACATGTTTCATCACTAAAGCTCATCAGTTTGTTGTCAAAGAAGGAAAGTTAGGATTTATGATTTTTCTAAAGCCTGCTGGGTGGAACGGTGGTGCAGTGGTTATCACTGTCGCCTCGCAGCAAGAAGCTTCTGGGTTTGAACCTCATGGCTGACTGGGGTCTTTCTGTGTGGAGTTTGCATGTTCTCCTCGTGTCTGTGTGGGTTTCCTCCGGTTTACGTATAAAGATATGTGGATTTGATTAATTGGCTACTCTAAATTGTTCATAGGCGTGAGTGTGATGTTCATCTTTGTGTTGTGTTGTGATAGTTTAGTGACCCACCCAGAGTGAACCCCACCTCTCACCAGAAGTCATCTGAGATTGGCTCCAGCTTCCCTGTGACCCTGATGGAAAAGCGCTATAGATAACGGATGGATATAACGCTATAGATATATTGCCTGTTAATTTGCTGCTTACAGAAGAATTTCCTGTACAAAAAAAAATCCAGAGTATTTATTTATTTATTGTAAAGCATGAATACTCGTTCATTTTTCTATACATGAGTATAGATCATTTTACACCACATGAACTTGGGTGTTTGAAAGATTTTAGGAATGTGAGACAAACAAATTAAGATAAATAAGCAAACAAACAAACTAACAAATAGCAAACAAATAAATGAATAAGGTGGCATCGTGGTGTAGTGGTTACCACTGTCACCTCACAGCAAGAAGGTTCTGGGTTTGAGCCCAGTGGCTGATGGGGGCCTTTCTGTGTGGAGTTTGCATCTTCTCCCCATGTCTGCGTGGGTTTCCTCTGGGTGCTCCGGTTTCCCCCACAGTCAAAAGACATGCAGGTTAGGTTAACTGGTGGCTCTAAATTGACCGTAGGTGTGAATGTGAGTGTGAATGATTGTGTGTCTCTGTGTGTCAGCCCTGCGATGACCTGGTGACTTGTCCAGGGTGTACCCCGCCTCTCACCCATAGTCAGCTGGGATAGGCTTCAGCTTGCCTGTGACCCTGCACAGGATAAGTGATTATGGATAAATAAATAAATAAATAAATATTATATGGAGTATTTACAAATTAAAATAGATTTTAGACTGTGTCACTGTAAAGGAAATTTTCAGTATCTATCTATCTATCTATCTATCTATCTATCTATCTATCTATCTATCTATCTATCTATTTAATTTTCTCATATCATTCCTTTATTTATTTTTTTTATTTCTTCATTTTTTCATTCATTTGCTTATTTATGTAATATATTAGAATAATTATTTGTTTGTTTTTTGAGGCAAACTGAGTTAAAATAAATGTCTATTATTTGTTTGTTTATCATTCACGGTGATGTAGTAGTTAGCACTCTTGCCTCACAGCAAGAAGGTTCTGGGTTTGAGCCCAGCGGCTGACGGGAGCCTTTCTGTGTGGAGTTTGCATCTTCTCCCTGTGTCTGTGTGGGTTTCCTCTGGGTGGTCTAGTTTCCCCCACAGTCCAAAGACATGCGGTTAGGTTAACATGGGGCGGCCTTGGGATGAGGTTGGGCTGAAGGTGGCCCTTAAGAAAGGCACCTAATCCCCAACTGCTCCCTGGGCGCTATAGCATAGCTGTCCGCTGCTCTGGGTATGTGTGTGTACTCATTGCTTACTTGTGTGTGCGTGTGTGTTCACACCTCCAGATGGATTAAATGCAGAGGTTAAATTTCTCAGTGTGCTTCAGTCTGTGCTTGAGTGCATGTGGGACAAATAAAGGCTTCTTGGCTTGGCTCCTGTTCATTCATTATCTTCGCCAACTTCGTCGGAAGAGGATATGTTTTTGCCTTTGTTTGTTCCCAGTGTAACTCAAAAAGTAGTGAACAGATTTGGATGAAATTAGGAGGAAAGGTGAGCCATGGGCCAAGAAAGAATTAATTAGCTTTTGATGCAAATCCAGATCTGTATGTAGATCCAGGATCCTTTTGTCTTTTCCCAACATAATTCAAAAAGTAGTGAATGGATTTGGATGAAATTTGGTGGACAGCTTTAGTATTATCCTTGGTTCAAGTGATTAGATTTTGATGTTGATAACATGTGGCATTGGCAGAGGTATGGACTCTACTGAGTACCCTTCTAGTTAGTTAATTAATTAATTAATTAATCCATCTGTGTCTGTTGTGTATTCATGCATTCAGTGCAGCACAATGTGGTGTGTATTTCCTGGTCAGATGTGACACAGTTCTCGAACAGAGCACATACACAACATCAGGACATGATGTCCAGTGTGTTTGTCATTGAAAGCTGCTCCTGCTGGGATTTGATCCATGAGACATGTTACAGAGGACACACAGACATGGAGACACAGATAGATCTGATGCTTTTCATGCAGGATTTCTGTACAGACTGAAAAGGTTTAAAGATATTGTTTAAAGACCCCATTATTTTGGACAGTACAGGGTGCCAGTATTTTTTAATGGTCCATGATCAGGAGCAGTCTGGTTACTGGAGCTGTATCTCACATCCTCCATAATCCACCGTTTCTATCCTGATGTATAACAGTAATGTTTAAAGCTCAATAGCAGTAAACACACTAGGAGTGAAATCAGACCTCCAGGCTTTCTGGCAAAGAAACAAATAAGTGGAGAAGTGGACATGAAGGTCACTCCGTATTGCAGTGCATCACAGAACAACGCACAGAAACTCCATCACATGTCCATGACCAGAGAAGACGAGGATACTGAGTACCTTAACAATAACACCTATCAATTTATTTCAACACATCACAGAGTGGAGAAATGAGCCACTAATCCAGCTCCCATTTTGTTCAGAGGTTTTGTGTATTGGCAAACAATTCAGTTCAATTTTATTTGTCTTGTGCTTTTAACAGTAGACATTGTCACAAATCAGCTTTACAGAAATACAATATATACATTCCACAAATACGTTTTAAACATATAACTTCTAAATGTATCACTAATGAGCAATCCTGAGGCAACTGGCAAGGAAAAACTCCCTGAGAGGACATGAGGGAGAAACCTTGAGAGGAACCAGACTCAAAAGGGTGACAGCGGCACGTTGTGGCCAAAACACACAAGGCCATTTTCACTTCCACTTCTACTTCCACTTCCACTTCTACTTCCACTTCTCTTCCTCTTCTACTTCCACCTCTACTTCCACTTCCACTTCTCTTCTACATCCATTTCTACTTCCACTGCCACTTTCACTTCTACTTCTCTTCTACTTCTATCTCTCTTTCACTTCCACTTCTATGTCCGCTTCCACTTTTATTCTACTTCCACTTCTCTTCTTCTTCCACTTCTCTTCTACACCCACTTCTACTTCCAGTTTCACTTCCATTTACACTTTCACTTCCAATTTTATTTCTACTTCCAACTTCACTTCCACTTTCATGGCTGAAGCTCTGTTTAAATCCAGAGGGATCAGAGACATATCAAAAACACTACTCTTTTAGCTGCTCTGCCATTTCTTAAACACAATTTCTTAATTGATGTTGGAACAGGAAAATAAATAAACAAACAAACAAATAAATAAACAAACATCCAGCTGGAACCTTTGATATTAACAATGTTATAGAATTGTAAATGAATGTGGGCAGTATGGTGGTGTAGTGTGTCAATAAACCTGCTGAAAATCAGCAAACTACAAACATGGACCCTCCGAACTACAATTCACAGAACACACAGTGCCCTCTGTCTCCTGCCTACTGAATCACAGCTGGCTTTCATTTCCTCAGTCACCTGTCCCTCCATATAAGCTCCCCTCACAAACACACCTTTGCGAAGTATTGTTCTGCTATCAGTTCATACCAAGCCTTGTATCTTTCTGACTGCCTACTACATTTCTGACTCTTGCTACTTTCTTCTCATTTCTCGATCTTTGTCTTTCCCACGTTACATTGTTCGCCAATTGCCCAACCCTCGCTAGTTTACCAACACTGATTCCAGTCCCTCGATTTGGCTTTGTTGACTTTCTGCAATCTGTCTTCCTCTGCACATACATCTGTAAGTGCCTGCATTCTCACAGGATACTTTGCCAACATGGATGTAACAGAGGATTCCAAACAGACTGCTTTAAACGAGCAAGGGCGTTTGCTAGGAGATCATCAGCAGATGCTTGCCGATCTCAACACCCGGATGACACAGCTCACAACTGTGATATCGCAGGCCCTCCTAGCACGCCCTGAGTCTCCTCCAAGTCCGGCGTTGCAACTCCCCACTCCAGAGAAGTATGCTGGAGATGTCATCACATGTGAAGGTTTCTTATTACAATGTTCTATGTATTTTGACACCATGCCAAACCTATCAGATGAGCATAAGATCAATAAATTTCTGTCTTTTCTCACTGGCAAAGCACTCCACTGGGCTACTGCTATCTGGAACAAGGGTGGAGAGCAAACTAAGCCTTACAAACGGTTCCTCTCCCTATTCAAGAGAGTATTTGACCATGAACCTTAGGGGATAGAGGTTGGAGAGAGCCTACTCATCAGTTCTCAAGGTAATCGTAGTGTTGCCAAATATGCCCTGGACTTCAGGACGCTAGCAGCCGCCAGTTGATGGAATGACCCAGCCCTGAAAGTAGTCTCTCGCCAAGGTTTCCGTCCTGAAATCATCAACAAACTGGCCTGTAGAGATTAAAACCTCTCTCTTGACTCCCTCATAGATTTAGCCATCCGTCTCGACCAATTGTTAAAGCACCGACCCTCCATTCATGATCGTTCCAGGAGTGCTCCGCCATCGTAGGAGGACAGCACACCTATGGAGGTCTCCCACACTAGGTTAACCCGTGCTGAGTGTACCAGATGACGCAAGGAGGGGTTGTGTTTTTACTGTGGGAGCTCCGAATATAACATCCAGAACTGTCCGATCTGACCAGCCCATGAGAACCCAGTCGAGAAACCCATACAATCTACAAGTCTGTTGAGAAAGCTCTCCTCGAAGTCCCTCCAGTTACCAGTGTTACTAAAAGTTGCATTCTCCTTTCACATCCTATTTGCTTTCATTGATTCAGGAGCAGAGGGGAACTTTATTAATAAAATCATTCTGCAGAAGCTTAACCTGCCTATCAACCCACTGCACAGCACACTCAGCATTCAGACCATCGATGGAGGACCCATAAGTGATGGGCTAGTCACCTCACACACCCAACCAGTGCAGATCCAAGTCGGCGCATTACATAAGGAGCTCATTTCTCTCTACATTACGACAACCGTTAACCATGATATTTTTCTCGGATATCCCTGGCTACAACTTCAAGACCTTCTCATTTCAAGGAAATTCTCCAGTGGCCACCCATGTGTTTCCAGAGCTGTCTTTCTCGTCCTCAGGTCCAGGTATCCTCCACTTCTGTAGAAAGTCCTCTACCTGACTCCATGGACAACGTTCCTGACTGCTGTTGGGACCTCATGAAGTCTACAGTAAGGGGAAGGCCTGCGGGCTACCACCACACAGGCCTTACGACTGCACCATTGACTTACTGCCAGGTATGTCTCCGCCCCGTTGTCGCATTTATCCCCTGTCCCAAAAGGAATATGCTGCCATGGAGGAGTACATTCAGGAGGCCCTCAAACAGGGATATATTCGCCCATCCAAATGGTGGTGGACTGAGGCCCTGCATAGATTACAGAGGTCTAAACCAGGTCACCGTCAAGTATCCTTATCCTCTTCCCTTGGTTCCAGCAGCTCTGGAACAACTTTGGACCGCTAAAATCTTCTCCAAACTAGACCTGCGCAGTGCATACAATCTGATCTGGATCAAGAGGGGTGATGAGTGGAAGACCGCTTTCAGCACTGCCACTGGACACTTTGAATATCAGGTCATGCCTTATGGCCTTTCTTTGGCTCCCAACATGTTCCAGTGTTTCGGGACATGCTGGGCAAATATCTCACCACATAAATTGACAACATCCTGATATACTCCTCAGATGTCCATCTTCACCAGGAACATGTCAGAGCAGTCCTCAGGTGACTACTGGATAACAACCTCTACATGAAGGCTGAGAAGTGTGAGTTGGACCAAAGCAGGATCTCCTTCCTGGGCTACATCATCAGCACCAAAGGAGTAAGCATGGACTCATCCAAGGTCTCAGCTGTAACATCCTGGCCAACACCCAGGTCTATCAGAGATCTTCAATGCGTCTTAGGCTTTGTAAATTTCTACCGCCAGTTCATCTGAAACTTCAGCACTCTGGCAGGCCCTCTAACCACTCTGCTGAAGAAAGGTCCCAAAAGCCTACATTGGAACCCAGCAGCAGAGAAGGCCTTCAACCAGCTAAAGCAAGCCTTCACGTCAGCCCCAATACTCCAGCATCCTGACCCTGCAAGACCATTCATCATAGAGGTTGATGCGTCTAATACTGGAGTAGGGGCCATCTTGTCCCAACATTTTGGGAAAAAACAGAAGCTACACTCCATAGCCTTATTTTCAAAGAAACTAACTTCAGCAGAGAGAAATTATGAAGTAGGAAATAGAGAACTGCTTGCTATAAAACTAGCTCTTGAAGATTGGTGGCATTGGTTAGAGGGAGCCACTCACCCCTTTGTAATCCTCACCAGTCATAACAATCTAGAATACCTTGGAAAGGCCAAAAGATTGAACCCACGTCAGGCCAGGTGGGCACTATTCTTCACTTGCTTTGATTTCACCATTTCATTCCATCCAGGTTCCAAAAATGTCAAGGCAGATGCTTTATCCAGGCCATTTGGACCATCCCACCACAGAACAGGCTCACATCCCATCGTCCCGCCACAGTGTTTTGTGCAATCCATCACCTGGGAATGGGACAAGGAAATTAATGATTCACAGCCTCAAACTCTGCCGGTACACCTCCCATCTGGCCTTCTCTTTGTGCCAAAGTATCTTCACAGTAAACTCATCACCTGGGCGCATGCAACTCCCGCCACGGGACATCCAAACAGCCAGGTACAAGCCGTCAATGACTGGTTCAAGCACAGTCAGACCATCTGAGGGGAGGTTCACCAGCGACTAGAATCAATCTGCGCCAAATACAAGGTATATGCAGATAAGCATAGAGGAGAGACTCCTGACTTCCTCCCTGGTGACAGAGTATGGGTGGCCACTAAAAATCTAAGGGAGACCAACACCTGTAGAAAGCGCCAACCTCGATACATTGGGCCATTTAAAGTCTTGCGTCACATCAACAAAGTATCATACTGTCTCGAACTCCCTCCTCACAGCCGAATATCATCCACATTCCATGTCTCACACCTTAAACCTGCCATCCTGGAACCCTTCGCCAGCAGCACACTGACCCAAGAACACCCTTCACTCAACCTTGAGGGAGAGCCCATCTACCAGATCAACAAGATCCTCGATTCAAGACGAAGAGGAGGCCAAGTTGAGTACCTGGTAGACTGGGAGGGGTACAGGCCAGAAGAACAAAGCTGGGTCAAGTCCAAAGACATTCTTGATCCCCCTCTGAAGCAAGAGTTCCATGCCCAGTATCCTAGTAAACCAGCACCCAGAGGTAGGGGTTGCCCCAGAAAGATTGTAGCTCCTGGAGGTAGCTCCTGGGGGGGGGGCTCTGTCAGTAAACCCGCTGAAAATCAGCAAACTACAAACATGGACCCTCCGAACTACAATTCCCAGAACACACAGCGCCCTCTGTCTCCCACCTACTGAATCACAGCTGGCTTCCATTTCCTCAATCACCTGTCCCTCCATATAAGCTCCCCTCACAAACACACCTTTGTGAAGTATCATTCTGCTATCAGTTCGTACCAAGCCTTGTATTTTTCTGACTGTCTACTATATTTCTGACCCTTGCTCCTTTCTTCTCATTTCTTGCTCTTTGTCTTTCCCACGTTACATTGTTCACTGATCGTCTGACCCTTGCTAGTTTACCGACATTGATTCCAGTCCCTCGATTTGGCTTTGTTGACTTTCTGCAATCTGTCTTCCTCCATGCATACATCTGTAAGTGCGTACATTCTCACATAGTGGCTATCTGTTGACATTTATCACTGACACCTCACACCACAAAGGCTCTGGGTTCAAACCTCAAGGTCAACTATGTGGAGTTTGCATGTTTTCCTCATGCCTGTGTGGGTTTCCTCTGGGTGCTCTGGTTTCTTCCTACAGTCTTAAGATGTGGATTAGATCAACTGGCTCCTCTAAATCCCCCATAGGTTTGAATGTGATGGCTGTTTGTCTCTTTGTTAGACCTGTGATAGATTGATGCCCAGCCCAGGATGAACCCCACCACTCACCTGAAGTCAGCTGTGATTGGCTCCAGCTTCCCCCGCAACCCTGATGGATATGTGCTATAAATAACAGATGGATTGATATACACTACCGTTCAAAAGTTTGGGGTCACCCAGACAATGTGTTTTCCATGAAAAGTCACACTTTTATTTACCACCATAAGTTGTAAAATGAATAGAAAATATAGTCAAGACATTTTTCTGGCCATTTTGAGCATTTAATTGACCCCACAAATGTGATGCTCCAGAAACTATGAGGCTGTCCACACGACAACGGATTCAGGTGAATCTGATAAAATTGTTTATCGTTTCGGCCTGGCGTCCACACAGCACCGGCGTTTTGGGTGCCCCAAAACGAGAACGGGTTCCAGAGTGGAAAAATCTGGCAACGGCGCCGTTGCGAAGTCGTCTGGATGAGTAGAACGGATTTGTTTACGATGATGTCACAACCACATGACTAGAACAAGCAGCACTCTTGCTGTTTTGTATGAACCACTGCATTGCATTCACTTTTGTATACAGCTTTTCTTTTAAATAAACAAGTAACTGAACCATTTCTTGAATTTCTTTTTTTTATTGGATAAGACTACTTTTCAAAATGTTCACACACAATATAAAAAGTTATATAAATTATATAAAAATGCTTTTCAAAATGTTCACACACAATAAGAAAATTAAGTTATATAAAACTATGCACACTAATAAAACTAATTTGTACACACAGAAGGCATGATTTCCTCATGTAGTCGCAGCCATCTTCTTGTTGTTGTTGTGTGCTTGTTCCTGTGAGTGCTTCACGCCGGGTAGAAAAAGGGGTTTATGCGCATGCATCCTACTTCTTCTATTGTTCTGGTGTCTTTGATGGGACCGTCTTACAGCGCACGTAGAGGTGTGGCATGTGTATTGCATAGTTTTCAGCAAGCGTTGCATTGCCATATGTACCTGATATTTTACTGATCCATTGCCCATGTGGACGCGATATTTTTTTAAATAAAATCTCGTTGCCGTTGTTGTGTGGATGTAGCCTCAGTCTGCTCAAAGGAAGGTCAGTTTTATAGCTTCTCTAAAGAGCTAAACTGTTTTCAGCTGTGCTAACATGATTGTACAAGGGTTTTCTAATCATCCATTAGCCTTCTGAGGCAATGAGCAAACACATTGTACCATTAGAACACTGGAGTGATTGTTGCTGGAAATGGGCCTCTATACACCTATGCAGATATTGCACCAAAAACCAGACATTTGCAGCTAGAATAAAAAGATGATGGCAAGATGGCGGCGCGTCAGGACGCAGCGGCTTACAGCTCTCCTTTCAAGTGCACGTTTTTGTATTTTTTGTGTGTTATAACTGTTTGTTTCGCGTCACCTACGGACTTCAACACAAAATACACCCATATGGATCTGATAGACATCGGCATTCGGCAAGAAATGATCATTTCAAAAGACTTTCATCGCGCTTACAACATTCCGGAGGAGATAGCGAGGGCACCGGGGTCTGCGTGGATTGTTATTGGGTCTGGCAGACGAAGGAGGCGGAGACGCGAGAGGAAGCAAAAACAGGGCTGCAGAGCGGGCCTGCTGAACAAGCTCAGGAAACAGCCACTCAAACCTCCACTATCAAGCCTCTATCTTTCCAATGCTAGATCCCTGGTACACAAAACGGACGACTTGGAATTACAGCTTGCTGGTAACCGCTACATTCGTGAATGCTGTGCAATCATTATAACGGAGACATGGCTACAACCGCTAACCCCCGACGCTTCGTTGCAGCTAGCAGGCCGCACGCTACACAGATGGGACAGGAATAGCGACTCCGGGAAAAACAGAGGAGGGGGGCTCTGCATTTATGTGAATGAAGGTTGGTGCAACAACAGTACAGTCTTAGACAAGCATTGTTCTCCTGACCTAGAGTTCATGTCCGTAAGATGCAGACCCTTCTTTCTGCCAAGGGAGCTAGCAGCTGTTATCATCACTGCAGTCTACATACCACCGGACGCTAACGTCAAAACCGCTCTCTCTCTGCTCGCAAACAACATTAACAACCACCAGCGAGCCTACCCAAACGGTGCGCACATCATTGCAGGAGACTTCAATAAGGCAAACCTCAAAACGGTGTTGCCTAAATTTTACCAACATGTGAAGTGTGCAACGAAGGGAGTAAATACTCTGGACCATGTTTATTCCAACCTTAAACATGCCTACAGAGCTATTCCCCTCCCCCACCTCGGACAGTCTGACCATCGCTCCCTGTTCCTAACCCCCGCATACACCCCCCTCAGCCAGCAATCAAAGCCACAAAGATGGACAATTACCACCTGGCCTGACGACGCCCTCCCCCGACTCCAGGACTGCTTTGAACGAACACAGTGGGAAGTTTTCCATCACGAGGACCTGGCCACATACACGGATGCAGTGCTAGCTTACATCAAGCACTGCATTGACACGGTCACCGTGGTAAAGACCATTCGGGTGTTCCCGAATGAGAAACCATGGATGACCGGCCAGGTCCGTGCACTCCTACATGCCCAGGATGCAGCCTTCAGATCCGGCGACCGAGCACTATACAGTAGGACTCCGGCCGACCTGAAGAAAGGCATCAGCGCAGCCAAAGCGGACCACAGGAGAAGGATTGAGGAGCAGCTGACAAGCCCCAGGCAGCTGTGGCAGGGCATTCAGGCAATAACAAACTACAGGGGCTGTGCTGTGTCAGCCGGGGACTCAGATGCGGCACTTGCGGAGGAGCTGAACAGCTTCTTCGCCCGCTTTGAAGCTCAGGCGCAGCACACAGCCAAACCACCCCCCGGACCATCTCCCCAGCTCCCACTACAGCTCACACCTCCCCCCAGCACTCCACCCCAACCCCCACTTCAACCGACAGCAATCACTGGCACTCCCCCGCTCACTCTGAAGGTCGAGCCTGAGGATGTGAGATGGGTGCTCTGGGCCGTAAACCCCAGGAAGGCAACTGGCCCGGATGGCGTACCAGGGAAGGTGCTCAAGGCCTGTGCTGACCAACTTGCACAGGTCTTCACGGACATCTTCAACAGGTCACTGGAACAAGCCATCATCCCGACCTGTTTGAAGTCTGCCACCATCATCCCGGTCCCCAAAAAGTCACCCACAGCCAGCCTCAACGACTACCGCCCCGTAGCACTCACCCCCGTCATAACGAAGTGCTTTGAGAAACTGGTCCTGCACCACATAAAAACCTGTCTCCCCCCCACCCTGGACCCCCACCAGTTTGCATACAGGCCTAACAGATCGACTGAGGATGCAATAGCCACTGCTCTCCACTCTGTGCTGAGCCATCTGGAGAGACAAGGGAGCTATGTCAGAATGCTCTTCATCGACTACAGCTCAGCTTTCAACACCATAATACCGGACATCCTGATCCCCAAGCTAACCAGCCTGGGGCTCCCATCATCCACCTGCTCCTGGATCAAAGACTTTCTAATCAACCGACCCCAACAGGTGAAACTGGGCCGCCACCTTTCATCTGCCCGCACCCTCAGCACTGGCTCACCGCAGGGCTGCGTGCTGAGCCCACTCCTGTACTCGCTCTACACATACGACTGCAGCGCAACCCACCCAGAGAACATCATCGTCAAATTCGCTGACGACACAACAGTGGTGGGGATGATAACAGGGGGGAATGTCGAGGCCTACAGAGATGAGGTCCTGAACCTGGAGAGGTGGTGTGCAACCAACAACTTAGCACTGAACATCTCTAAGACAAAGGAACTCATCCTGGACTTCTGGCGGAACAGCGCTACCCCTGCCCCCCTGTATATCAACGGCGAGTGTGTTGAGCGAGTGCAGACCTTCAAATTCCTGGGTGTCCACATCTCTGCTGACCTCTCCTGGTCAACCAACACGTCAGCCCTGGTCAAGAAGGCCCAGCAGCGGCTACACTACCTCAGAGTGCTCAAGAGGGAGCAACTGAGCACAAGCCTGCTGGTGACCTTCTACCGCTCCACCATAGAGAGTCTGCTGACCTACGCAGTGTCAGTGTGGCACTCTAGCTGCACAGTGGCTGACAGGAAGAGGCTGCAGAGGGTGACCAACACTGCACAAAGGATCATCGGCAGCCCTCTGCCTTCCTTAACTGACATCTACAACTCTAGATGTCTGAACAGAGCAAAAAACATCATAAGGGACATCACCCACCCTGGCTTCCATCTGTTCAACCTGCTACCCTCTGGCAGGCGATACAGGTCCATACCGGCCAGAACAAACAGACTCAGGGACAGCTTCTTTCCTAAAGCAGTCACCATACTCCACTCCAGTCTGCACTGAGGAACTGGTGCTTTGAGAACTGGCCTACCTGTGAACTGTTCAAAATGTAACTTTGTGTATGCTTGTGTGTGTGTGTGTGTGTGTGTGTGTGTGTGTGTGTGTGTGTGTGTATTGCATCATGTCTTTTTGCACTGTCAATACAAATGTCACCTTATCACTGAATGCTGCTATCACTAGCCACTTTACTTATACTACTGGAGTATTGATGCCAATATACTTGAACTGTATGTATGTGTATATGTATGTGTGTGTGTATATATATATATATATATATATATATATATATATATATATATATATATATATACTGTAATTATAATACCAATATACTTGAACTGTAATTATAATGTTACACATGGTTGCACATCACTGGATGCTGCTACTATCAGCCACTTTACTTGCCCTTAAGGTTTTATCTACTGTGCTTTGTCTTGGGTGTATTCTCCATGCAGGACCTATACAAATGTGTCTGTATATAGTAGCTAGTAGTTCAATAGTAGTTTTTGTATATTGTATATTGTACATACCTTTTCTTTTTATTCTATGTGTGTGTGCACTTTATGGAGCAGCTCTGAATCTCATTATACTCTGTGTGATGACAATAAAGACTTTCTATTCTATTCTATTCTATTCTATTCTATTCTATTCTAATAGTCATTTACCACATTAGCAATGTATAGAGTGTATTTCTGATTAGTTGAAAGTGATCTTCATTGAAAAGAACAGTGCTTTTCTTTCAAAAATAAGAAAAATTCAAAGTGACCCCAAACTTTTGAAGGCAAGGCAAGGCAAGTTTATTTATATAGCACATTTCATACACAATGGCAGTTCAATGTGCTTTACAGAAGTAAAAACAAAAACAGTAAACAATAGAGAAATAAAATTACATAAAATAATTTTATTTTTATTCTAAAACAATTAATTAAAAGAATTAAAAGAAAATAATAAGAATTAAACAATAGTAGAAATAAAATAATAAAATAAAGTAGAAATAGGAGAAGAAAAACCCCCAGCAAAATAGAATAAAGTTAAAATTAAAGTAAATTTAAAACATGCAGAGAAAGTAAAAATTATTTAAAAAAAAAGACAATATTAATTATTTAACAGAAAGCATCTGAAAACAGCTTGGTCTTTAACCTAGATTTAAAACTGCCAACAGCAGGAGCATTTTTAATGTCCTCTGGCAGTTGGTTCCATAGCTGTACTGCATAGTAGCTAAAAGCTGCTTCACCATACTTTGTTTTAACAACTGGTTTTAATAGTAAATTTTTCTGTTTTGATCTGGTAGATCTGATTGGGTTAGGCCGCTGCAACATATCAGAGAGGTAATTGGGCCCTGTACCATTTAGAGATTTGTACACCAGCAGCAATACTTTAAAGTCAATTCTGTAGCTTACTGGAAGCCAGTGAAGGGACCTTAGAATTGGAGTAATGTGCTCTGTTCTTTTTGTTCGTGTGAGAACCCTAGCCGCTGCATTTTGAACCAGCTGAAGTCGTTTGATGGTCTTTTTTGGCAGGCCTGTGAAAAGGCCATTGCAGTAATCAACCCTACTAGAGATGAAGGCATGCATAAGTTTTTCCAGATCATTTTTTGACATAAGTCCTCTTAGTTTGGAAATGTTTTTTAGGTGATAAAATGCCGTTTTAGTGATTGCTTTCATGTGACTGTCAAAGTTTAGCTCGCTGTCAATGAAAACACCAAGATTTTTAACCATTTCTTTAGTTTTCATCCCTTTTGTGTCAAGAATAGTGGTAATCTTGAGTCTTTCATCTTTTTTTCCAAATAGAATTACTTCTGTTTTATCTGTGTTCAGCTGAAGAAAATTTTGTGACATCCAGCTATTGATTTGATCGATACACTGGTAGAGACATTCAAGGGGGGCATAATCATTAGGTGATAGAGCGAAATAAATTTGGGTGTCATCTGCATAGCAGTGATACAAAATTTAATTTTTATTGATAATTTGCCCAAGTGGGAGCATATAAAGGTTGAAAAGTAATGGTCCAAGAATCGACCCCTGGGGGACACCACAGGTCAAGGACATTGACGTTGAGGAACAATTTCCCAGGGTAACAGAGAAGCTTCTATCTTTTAAGTATGAATTTAACCAATTGATAACTTTACCAGTCAATCCAACCCAGTGTTCAAGTTGATATAGCAGTATGTTGTGATCAATAGTAGTGTAGTGAACGGTAGTGTAAATGAATGTGTGGTTGAGTAAGGAGCTAATTCTGGATGCATTTTAGATTTATTTGTGATTTGTTAGTTTGTTAGTATCTCTAAAGGAAAATATGGCAGAATTTGTTCATTTTTCTTAACTTTATTTATCTGTTAATTTAGTCTTAAAATCAATTAAAAAATCTTTAAAAATATTTTTCTCCATTAAAATATCTCTTAAGTTTCTTTCTTTCTTTCTTTCTTTCTTTCAGCAGGATGTCATAAAATACATAGATATGTTTTTATTAGTTAGTTAGTTAGTTAGTTAGTTAGTTAGTTAGTTAGTTAGTTAGTTAGTTAGTTAGTTAGTTAGTTAGTTAGTTAGTTAGTTAGTTTGTTTGTTTGTTTTGGCAAATTGTGTCAAAATAAATGAAGAGGTTTTTTTGTGAATCCTTCATTTATGCCTTTTTTTGCTTTTATTTATTGATTTTTCTTTGATTTTTGCTTCATTTATTCCATTAAACATTTATTTATTGAGGTGCTTTTTGTTTATTTGTCCTGAATTTATTTTAAAAAATTGTTTGTTTTAAGAAATATCTATCTATCTATCTATCTATCTATCTATCTATCTATCTATCTATCTATCTATCTATCTATCTATCTATCAATGACATTCTTTTAAAAAGGTTGTGAGTGATGTATCCTGTAGCACACAGGCCCATGTGAAATAGAGTAATAGCTGAAACATTCTGTTTAGTTCTCTGTTTTCTCTTTTTTTCTCTCTCTCCATGTTGATTCACTGACCTGCTCCATTCATCTGTGTTTTCTAAATTGTACTTTTACTATCCCAATAACTGTGCGAGACCATGTGAGGTTGCGTCCGCTGAGGTATTAATATCAATACTCGTACTGTCATCATTTCATGCTAGGTGAATCTCAAGGGCAGTTGCTTAGCAACATGGTCATCCATTCAGTCATTTGGCCACATGGCAGTTTTTCGCACACAGTTTTGGCATCTAATGCACCCCGTTGCTTCTGTAGAAACATTTCAGTGAGCCACTGCACTCAGTGTTCATACATATATATATATATATATATATATATATATATATATATATATATATATATATATATATATATATATATATATATATTTTGTGTGTGTGTGTCTTGAGTGGTTAGTAGTTCAGTGTGATGATGCTATAAGTGTTTAATTATTTATTTATTTTGAAACCGTCCCTTATTGATCGAGCTATGTTACATATCTCTCTCTCTCTCTCTTTTACACTGTGAGAAATTAATGGCTACTTCTTATTTGTTCTTTATTGCAGTGCTACAAAGTCCTATGATGCTTTAAACGATGCCATCTAAACTGGAGAGTAAAGACAAAAAGCTGTCATGGCTTAAATTAATTCTCTCACAGTGTTCTGCTACTTTATGAAGCTCAGCTGAGAAGTGAAATGAGATTTGCGGGTAATTAAAAGATTGACTATCAGTCAGAAGGCTTCTAATGGAAATGGATTAAAACTGCGACAGCATGGTTTATTGCGTCTGCATTTTTACTGGCAAAAGAAAAATATATATATAGACACGTTACATCTTATTATGAATGTTCTTTTTTAACATACTGTACGTAGATATGACATAACACTTAAACCTGACTTTATTGTAGTTTATAATCTGAAAATATGGTCAATTATTGCCCTGTCACCTGACTTTACAACCACTAAACTGATGACTTAGTGTTCATAAGGCTGCATAACACCTTCATGCACATATTCTAATAGTAACTGACATAAACCTGCATAAATAGGTTTTATATATAGATATATATAGTCAAGTCAAGTTTGTTTGTATAGCGTTTTAACAATAGACATTGTCCCAAAGCAGCTTTACAGAATCTGAATGACCCAAGACATGAAACAATTTTATCCCTAATCTATCCCCAATGAGCAAGCAATAGCGACGGCGGCAAGGAAAACTCCCTCAGACGACACAAGGAAGAAACCTCGAGAGGAACCGGACTCAAAAGGGAACCCATCCTTACCCGGACAACAACAGACAACATGACTATAACATTAACAGTTTTAACATGAAGTCAGTTTTGTTGAAGTTATAACTCTTCATTAATGGAAACTTGAGTGCAAAACTGTTCATGACAACTGCAGTCCTAAAGTTAGCAAGTCGACTGTAGTCCTCAGCCATAAAGGCATTACTGTAAGTGTCCAGAGCATCTTCCAAGTGTGACTTCCAACTGTCCATCTGGGACCGTCCTCCACAGGAGCGATGTGATGAGACTCCAACCAGACATAGGGCATCAGGATGAATCAGGCAGGTCTGAGGAGCAGAAGAGGTCATCACCTCGATCCCAGGATTGATGTGTAGCTCAGAGGGACAGATTTGGGGGGGCACAGATTATTAGGTAAGCCCAATGTCACCTGAATAAGTAGGTACAGTATACATTTTGCGCTGAGTACAAGCAGGGACTCCGGCAAAACTAACTATGACAGCATAACTAAAAGGGGAGAGCCAGAAGGTAAAACAGGCATGAGGGAGCCCCAGAACACACAGATATATATGTGGCAAGGTGGTTTAGTGATTAGGCACTGTCGCCTCACAGCAAGAAGGTTCTGGGTTTGAGCCCAGTGGCTGACAGGGGCCTTTCTGTGTGGAGTTTGCATGTTCTCCCCATGTCTGTGTGGGTTTCCTCCAGGTGCTCCAGTTTCCCCCACAGTCCAAAGACATGCAGGTTAGGCTAGTTGGTGGCTCTGAATTGACCGTAGGTGTGAATGGTTGTTTGTCTCTGTGTCAGCCCTGTGATAACCTGGCAACTTGTCTAGGGTGTACCCTGCCTCTCACCCATAGTCAGCTGGGATAGGCTCCAGCTTGCCTGCGACCCTGTAGAACAGGATAAGTGGCTACAGATGATGTGTGTCTACATATCTCATCTCATCTCATTATCTCTAGCCGCTTTATCCTGTTCTACAGGGTCGCAGGCAAGCTGGAGCCTATCCCAGCTGACTACGGGCGAAAGGCGGGGTACACCCTGGACAAGTCGCCAGGTCATCACAGTATATATGATATAATAAAATACAATAAAGTACAATTTATAAAAATGTCACTCAAAAGCAGTCTTTATGATATGAGCTTATAAAGTTGTTTTTTTTTTTTTGTGTCAGTTGTCATGATGGAATTATGTCATGTATGTCATGTTGCTCTCTGAACAGTTTGCACTCAGGTGCCATACCAATGTCAGGTCTGATGCTGTAATGTGTTATTGCCAGTGTCAAGTGCCATAAGAACTGAATAAGGCAGTCAAAAACACCAACATAAATCTCTTAGTTGATTATGTCCACTGACATTAAATTCAACAAAAACTCCTGCTGGAAATTAGCCTTAAGAGATGTTTGTCAGTTGTTATGAAGCACTAATGTAGGTGTCATATGATGGTGTAATTTTAACACAGTCATCGAAGTTATAAAGTTTGTTATGACAACATTCTAATGTAAATCATCTTTATGCCAACACAACTCTATGTCATGTCATATGCTATGTCATGTAGGTGTCAGATGATCACTGTCAGTGTTATGTCATCTTGAGCATTTATATTTATGTAGTTGTTGGTCAGTTGAGATAAAGGCCTTATGCAGATGTTCTGTATCCATCCTTATAAACAACATAACCCAGTCATTCCAGAACTATACTATAATGTGCTACACTTTTTTAGCACAGGGCACTGCAGAAAGTGTATAACCTTATCAAAAAATAAGTTTAATGTCTGTTGGAATTAACTTTCATAAATGTTTGTCAGTTGTTATGCTAGGTTTGTGTAGGTGCCATGATTAGTCCAGAACTGACTGACTACTGTATCTCGGCCTCATGTCAACACAATTCTATGTCAACTTACTTAGATTAGCATTATGTCATGTATTAATCTTTAGACATGATAATGTAGTTATATGTGAATTGATATTAAGGGCTTATGGAGGTGTCATGTAGCCATATGAATGGCATAAGAAAGTCATGCCAGGAACGTACTATGATGGAATATCACGATTTAGCACAGGACAGACTATAATGTGCTATAATGCAACCTTCTGCACTCATCAGCCACTTTAATAGGAAATTGTTGTTGATTCTTAGATCCCGGTTCTTGGCTGCAGGAGTGGAACCCAATGTGTTCTTCTGCTGTTGCATGCTGAGATCCTTTTCTGTTCACTGCGGTTGTAAAGAGTGATTATATGAGTTACTATATCCTTCCTGGCAGTTTGAACCAATCTGGCCATTTTCCTCTGAGCTCTCTTATCAGCAAGGTGTTTGTTTCCACCCACAGAACTGTCGCTCACTCAGTGTCTTTTGTTTTTTGCACCATTCTGTGTAAACTCCAGAGACTGTTGTGTGTGAAAATCCCAGGAGATCAGCAGTTTCTGAAATACTCAAACCAGTCCATTTGGCTCAAACCAACACCCATGCCACAGTGAAAGTCACACTTTGAGATCACAATTTTTCCCATTCTTATGTTTGAAGTGAACATTAACTGAAGCTCTTGATTTGTATTTGCATGATTTTATGCATCGTGCTGCTGTCAAGGGATTGACTGATTAAAGAACTTCAGAAAACAGCAGGTGAATGGGTGTTCCTAATAAAGTGGCCAGCATGTGTATAATACACACAGGTCACTTTATTAAGAACACCCATTCTCTCATACTGTATATATTTATTACACACACACACACTCTGGCCACTTTATTAGGAACACCCATTCACCTGCTGTTTTCTGCAGTTCTATCAGCCAATCCCTTGACAGCAGCACAATGCATCAAATCATGCAGTGTATATATGTGGACATTAAATACTTTCTATATATCAGCCTTGTGAAGTTAATTCTATATTAACTGACATAGATGAGCGGAATGTCAGCTTGAAGAAGCATTTATGTATGTTTGTCAGTTATGAAGGACTTATGTAGGTGTATTTTAAGCTTTTGATTGTGTTTTAACTTGTTAAAGTGGAACTCGTCATTATAACTTTTGACAGTTTCAACATTTAGTTTTCTGTTGTTGTTGTTGTTGTTGTTGTTGAGTTATTTCTTGTTTACGTTGACTTGCTGAAAGGACAGACAGAACTCATGAAGCACTGAAATATTGTTTCCAACTTCAGCATTTTATTTTCTTATTGCCGGCCTTTGAATCTGTTTGTTTCATCCTACTTTGAGTGAAGCATTTGGCTGGTTCGGTCGAGCTGTCCATATTTAATGAGATGACTTGTCGCTCTGTGTGTGTGTGTGTGTGTGTGTGTGTGTGTGTGCTGCCCCAGGCTGCAGCTTGGCTCTTAAAAGACAAAAGCATACAGAGAGACAGAGAGGGATGGAGTCAGAGGCAATGAGGGTTCTGGCCTGTCGTCTGTGCACAGGGTATGTTCTAGTACCTCAAACAAGAGGCAGCTGTGAGCTGTCAGACAGATCAGACCCTCTGGGATGAGGGTCTGGCCATCATGCTTGCTTTAATTGTTCTCTAACGAGAGCCTGAAATGGTGGGTGCTGGATTGTTTATGAGCTCCCCCTGACAGATAGGGAGCTGCTGAAGGTTTATATATATATATATATATATATATATATATATATATATATATATATATATATATATATATATATATATATATTTTTTAAGCTCTGCAACATTACCAGCACCAGGGGCATTTTTATCTGCAATTCCAAGAAACCCACTGGTTTGCGTGTGGGGAAGGGGTGAATTGGAGCTCCTTTATTGTTTATAGCACCCTTTTGGACACACTTTTTTAGATGAGCATTCTTTACTCTTTGAATGTTTGCTAATTTTCCATCCTGTGTGAGCATACAGTCTATAAAGTACGAGTGTGTACATGTAAAATTCTGTCTCTCTCTCTTTCTCTCTGCAGACGGGAAGGAAAGAGAGAGGTGACCCACTGAACTCTGCCATTGACAAGATGACAAAGAAGACCCGCGACCTGCGTAGACAGGTGACTTCCATCAGTCACTCCATCAGATCATCACATCACTCCATCACATTGTCACATCATTCTATCAGTCCATTACACTGTTACTCATGTACAATTACTGAATCCAATGCTATCATGATTTCCTCCAGACCATATCAGACTGTTAGAGAAGTGAAACACTTAAGTATTGCAGCTCCAGGTTTATTGTCACTCTGCCTCACCTCAGAGACACATTTTGTCTGAATGTACTCTACATAGGGATGAATTTAAAAATTGATATCCAGACTTCTGTAAAGCTACTTTGTGACAGTATTCACTGTTGAAAGAGCTATACATATAAAATTGTATTCAATTGAACTGAATAAACATCTAAATTCACTCTCCAAAATTGACTCTCCTGTTGACAATCACAGGAAGCGGTGTGTGCATCCTCACAGGATAGTGGAACCTGGGATTCTGTGTGTCCTTCTCATCTGAAAAGTTGAGTCTGGAATTGAATTGAAACCAAACAGAGGAGGAGACAGTTCGAGCATTGCTTTCTGTCCTGCATGCAGAAATGACAGTATCATTTTCAGATGCTGGACAAGATTTTTTCCAAGATTCTATTACGTAGCTGTCCTGAGATTATTTTGTGGGTATATATATTAATAAAGAGAGAGAGAGAGATGTGTTAGGCAACAGGGGAGCTATGGCCTTAAGGTTAAAGAAGCAGCTTTGGGACCAAAAGGTTGCTAGTTCAGTCTTAGAGGTTAGAGAAGCAGCTTTGGGACCAAAAGGTTGCTCGTTCAATCGTAAAGGTTAGAGACACAGCTTTTGGGACCAAAAGGTTGTTGGTTTGATTCCCTGGACTAGCAGGAATGGCTGAAGTGCCCTTGAGCAAGGCACCTAACCCCCACTGCTCCCCAGGCTGTAGTGCAACGTAACATTGTGAACTTGGGACTAAAAGAACAAGAGCTTTTTTTTTTTAATAGACATATGAAAATAATTCCAAAGCTAACGCCAGCTTTAGTGAATGATCTGCAATCTCTGCTGACTGTGCAGCATCTCTCATCATTGGAATAATTGGAATTCTTTTTTAATCTTTACCTCTTTCATTAATATAACCAAAATGACCAAAATCAGTTGCCAACCTCAGAGTCATACATCACAGTTCTCATCTTCTTGTAGCCTCTGTGCCACCTTCTGTCTCTACATCATTGCCCAGATTTAAAAATGCTATAAACATTCCCACATCAGAGTTCACTCATAAAATACAGGTCCTGTTTACAGATTCACCTACGAGAGCACTTTTAATCCGCTTAAGCCATTTATCTCATTATCTAGCACTGTACTACAGAGTGAGATGTTTAAAGCATCTGGGGGTGTTGAGGGTTTATGGTACAGGAAAGTGATTTTTAAGGAAATGGAAAGTGTTTGATCATCCCAGTTTACTGAGCTTCAGGTTCAGTACACACATCAACTAAGCCCATATGTTCTAGCATTAAAAACAACAACAACAAAAAAAAAACACCTTAGCAGCATTATCTTCTCTTTCTCTTCTCTGACAACATTCCATCCATACCACCTTTACAAATATCTAAGAGTGAGGAAGAGCTGCTGGGATTAAGAATCATTTTCTAGCATTCATTCATTCATGGTATGCCAAATCTCAGTACAGTATGTGTCCACCAAATGCAGCTTAATTCAATATGCTTTATGCAATAGTCATGATCTTTATTTGCTTTTGTTTGCACAGCTTTGAGGCTTTAATGTGAATCTCTCCATGGTTTTTTTGTAAATGGATGGTGTCAAACTGATCCATCTGCAGGATTGGGCACTGTGACAGAAAAAGACATGGACACTTGGGGTGAATCAGTGAATTATGAAGAGCCTTTGAAAACAGGCTTTTTTTTTTCCAAACGTTAAGTCTGTATATCAGTATGTTGCATAGATTTCATTGTAGACCATCCATAACCATTTATCCATCCATCTATCCAACCATTATCTGTAGCTGCTTATCCTGTGCAGGGTCACAGGCAAGCTGGAGCCTATCCCAGCTGACTATGGGCGAGAGGCGGGGTACACCCTGGACAAGTCACCAGGTTATCGCAGGGCTGACACATAGACACAGACAACCATTCACACTCACACCTATGGTCAATTTAGAGCCACCAATTAACCTAACCTGCATGTCTTTGGACTGTGGGGAAAACCGGAGCACCCGGAGAAAACCCACATGGACACAGGGAGACCATGCAAACTCCACACAGAAAGGCCCTTGTCAGCTGCTGGGCTCGAACCCAGGACCTTCTTGCTGTGAGGTGACAGTGCTAACCACTACACCACCGTGCCACCCATAACCATTTACTGTATAACAAATTCAAATATGATTAAAAGTCACATAAGTGTGAAGTATTCACTATTTTTGTGTTATGCTAAAGAGTGATGATGTGTTCAATCAATTATTTAAGGAAAAAAGTGAAACAGGGATTGGGACTTAACTTATTGAACACCTCAGAAACACATGTGCCACACTCACAAGAAAAGACATTATTGTCTTATAAAGTGTTTAATTCTTCTTTTAAAGAATGATACTACATGCTCCATCCATTTATAGTCTGTCCAGTTCTTACGTACATTATAGCAGTGATAAACATTTGTTCCCTCAGAAATTGTTTCTCATTCTTTAAATTAATAAGACAAAACAATGTGTCTTGTCATGTTTATACAAGGTCTTCTGTCCTGAAGATGTTGGAAATCTTAAAAATATAGCTTTACCGCTAACTATTATAAAGATGTGACACTGGAGATTCCTTCAATAAATGATAAATAAACAAGTCCTTTACTGAAGTAAACTCCACCATATCAACATTTTTAAAATCTGTTTATGTGGAGCGTCTGACATACAGTGAGGCAAAAAAGTATTTAGTCAGTCACCAATTGTGCAAGTTCTCCCACTTAAAAAGATGAGAGAGGCCTGTAATTTTCATCATAGGCATACCTCAACTATGAGAGACAAAATGAGAAAAAAAAATCCAGAAAATCACATTGTCTGATTTTTAAAGAATTTATTTGCAAATTATGGTGGAAAATAAGTATTTGGTCAATAACAAAAGTTCATCTCAATACTTTGTTATATACCCTTTGTTGGCAATGACAGAGGTCAAACATTTTCTGTAAGTCTTCACAAGGTTTTCACACACTGTTGCTGGTATTTTGGCCCATTCCTCCATGCTCCTCTAGAGCAGTGACGTTTTGGGGCTGTCGCTGGGCAACACGGACTTTCAACTCCCTCCAAAGATTTTCTATGGGGTTGAGATCTGGAGACTGGCTAGGCCACTCCAGGACCTTGAAATGCTTCTTACGAAGCCACTCCTTCGTTGCCCGGGTGGTGTGTTTGGGATCATTGTCATGCTGAAAGACCCAGCCACGTTTCATCTTCAATGCCCTTGCTGATGGAAGGAGGTTTTCACTCAAAATCTCACGATACGTGGCCCCATTCATTCTTTCCTTTACATGGATCAGTCGTCCTGGTCCCTTTGCAGAAAAACAGCCCCAAAGCATGATGTTTCCACCCCCATGCTTCACAGTAGGTATGGTGAGGTTTTACCAAAATGTTCTATTTTGGTTTCATCTGACCATATGACATTCTCCCAATCCTCTTCTGGATCATCCAAATGCTCTCTAGCAAATTTCAGACGGGCCTGGACATGTACTGGCTTAAGCAGGGGGCACTGCAGGATTTGAGTCCCTGGCGGCGTAGTGTGTTACTGATGGTAGCCTTTGTTACTTTGGTCCCAGCTCTCTGCAGGTCATTCACTAGGTCCCCTCGTGTGGTTCTGGGATTTTTGCTCACCGTTCTTGTGATCATTTGACCCCACGGGGTGAGATATTGTGTGGAGCCCCAGATCAAGGGAAATTATCAGTGGTCTTGTATGTCTTCCATTTTCTAATAATTGCTCCCACAGTTGATTTCTTCACACCAAGCTGCTTACCTATTGCAGATTCAGTCTTCCCAGCCTCATGCAGGTCTATAATTTTGTTTCTGGTGTCCTTTGACAGCTCTTTGGTCTTAGCCATAGTGGAGTTTGGAGTGTGACTGTTTGAGGTTGTGGACAGGTGTCTTTTATACTGATAACGAGTTCAAACAGGTGCCATTAATACAGGTAATGAGTGGAGGACAGAGGAGCCTCTTAAAGAAGTTGTTACAGGTCTGTGAGAGCCAGAAATCTTGCTTGTTTTAGGTGACCAAATACTTATTTTACCGAGGAATTTACCAATTAATTCATTAAAAATCCTACAATGTGATTTCCTGGATTCTTTCCCCCCATTCTGTGTCTTATAGTTGAAGTGTACCTATGATGAAAATTACAGGCCTCTCTCATCTTTTTAAGTGGGAGAACTTGCACAATTGGTGGCTGACTAAATACTTTTTTGCCCCACTGTACAAGTCCTTGTGAATGAGCTGTTACTACCAAAACAATGACACATTAGAACAAGTGCATCACTATAAACCTGTGATTTGCAGCTGCACTACTCTCAGAACTACTGTTATAGAAAATTAATCAACACATTTTAACCAATCAAAGAATCATATGACAATTATGGGGAAAAAATCAAAAACTTTTTTTTTCTAAACTGTGTCTTTAGCATTTATACAGATATATAAATATCCATCCTTCTTCCGCACCAATATGTTCTCAATATGTTCTAATGCATATAATGTAGTCTATGATTGCTGATTGCTGCCTTAATTAAATGCAAACAAAATAGGCAAAATCTTAATGTTCGATGCAGCAATCATGTTTTCAGGTTGTTTTTCACTCCATTCAGTTTGATTCTATGATGACTTACTGAAGGGAAATTATTTTGGCCTGAAATAGATGAAATGACCAGATGTAGACACGGTCTCATTTGTGTTTAACATGTGAATGTATTTGCTGTTTGAGCATGAACATGTGGGAGTGCAGGTGTTATGGCTAGTAAATAAATGTTCAGACTTCTCCTGATGGAGAAAATATGAGCCCTGGGATCCGTCCCCCGCCTGGAGTTCCTCACAGCTCTAAGTCAAATGAATGAAGGCATCGCCATCTCATCAAATCAGCCTCAGTGGCAGAACAGCAAACTCTCTGTGGCAGCAGTGCTTTGAGTTATTGCTGTCTACCTGGCAAGAGGATCTACAGCCTGAGCTTTAGCAAATCAAGTGTCCGCTTCCCTTCAAGAGCATAGGGACAATTGTGGCAATAGCTGTGGCGAAACCATTGTGCCAGGGATTTCTGTTTAGTTGAGGCTTTGTTTTTGCACTTTATTGCATCGCCCTGTTT
Organism: Neoarius graeffei; assembly: GCF_027579695.1. Lineage (NCBI taxonomy): Eukaryota > Metazoa > Chordata > Actinopteri > Siluriformes > Ariidae > Neoarius > Neoarius graeffei. The sequence goes on from NC_083571.1 coordinate 68,013,938, forward strand.
GGTTTGGTTTATTTATAGGGCTCTCTTTTGAATCATCTGGCAGAGATGTTGAGCAGAGGGAGGAGGGTGCTGTTTATGAGAGCTGTTGTGTTCATTTGCATGAATGCACAAGCAAGTCATCTTGGATTGATGGTCTACTACTTCACCATTGAGAGAGGATAGAGCTTGACTCAGGTAGTACTGGTGCAGTCCAAAACAAGGGTGTTAAGTCCCACCTGAGATTCGTGGCTACCAAATCAATACCAATATAGTTTTAAGATGTAGAAAAGATGGCATGGCAGTTGGTCATTTTTATGGCTGGAGATTGTAAGCAGTTTGTACAGCCATTCTATTCCTTCCTGAGTGAACTGTTCTCAAGAGGTGGGGTAATTCTGCAGAAGGAAGTCCAGTCACGATTCTGAAACCGGAATTGCTCAGACCTTTGTGAGTAGGAGAGTTCTCCAGACTGACTGTGAGCTCCAAAAGTGTCTGTAACAACTGAAATTGAGAGAGACAAATGGGTGGGGAGAGAGAGAGAGAGAGAGAGAGAGAGATCAGAATCAAAAGTCAAGTCACAGTGTAAGAAACTGACAGTGTAGGAGATATCCAGATGGGAAAAAAAATCTTCATGTCTGAGGTCCCTTAAGCAAGACTGGAAAGACTGATTACATGATTTGATATAAAAATTGCAAAGAAGGTGGCATTCCAGCACGATGAATAGTACTAATTGAGGAGAGAGGGCTGACGAGGCTAGACCGGTAGCCTTAACTGCCTGCTCTCATGCAATTAGCAATCCCCAGATGCAAGCTCGTTTACACGCTGGAGCTATGCCATGTGTTTGAAGGCCTATCACCCTGTTTCTAATTAATGCCTCTGTCATCTTTTCTTTCCTGGCAGGGCATTGATTGATGGCTGACTGCAGGACAGCCTTACAGTGACATGCACTTTTCATAGCATATGTTTCTAAGCGTATTTTTTTCTGCACCAGTTCTTCTTCCTGTTTCTTTCTTTTTTTCCCTAGTGTGAGGAGAGTCTACCCACAAACCTTTCCTTAAAATATAAAATGCAGTTGGACTTAAAATGGTACAATTTTCTTATGTTATTTAGATAATGTTAGCAATAAACATTATGGCTTTATGACTTAAATACTGTATATTCAGCTATAAACATTATTTGATACATGTTGTAATCCTTGGCAAATTTTGTAGTATAAGAGCAATAAAAAGCTTTAGCACATCTCATCTCATTATCTCTAGCTGCTTTATCCTGTTCTACAGGGTTGCAGGAGCCTATCCCAGCTGACTACAGGCGAAAGGTGTTGTACACCCTGGACAAGTTTCCAGGTCATCACAAGGCTGACACATAGACACAGACAACCATTCACAATCAATTTAGGGTCACCAGTTAACCTAACCTGCACGTCTTTGGGGGAAACCGGAGCACCCGGAGGAAACCCACGCAGACATGGGGAGAACATGCAAACTCCACACAGAAAGGCCCTCGCCGGCCATGGGGCTCGAACCTGGACCTTCTTGCTGTGAGGTGACAGCGCTAACCACTACCACCACACCATAACTTCTCTTCATCATACCACCCTGCCATGTTTTATTCTTCACTTGGCATGCCCACATTTTCATATATGATCTTATATCATCTCAAAGACAGCCCTTCTGTGGTTTGCAGTCTGCAGACACATGTTGTTGCTCTGCATAGCATTTATGGTTTGCAGAATATTCTTATCTATAATTACATAAATGGACTCAGGTATTTACACAATTTAAGATAAGCATCTGCTTCCTTACTCTCAGTTCTTTACTACTTGAGATTTGTCTCATCGAACAACTTTATCATGTGACTGTCACACACTGGCCCTGAGGGCTGAACACTCCAGCATAATCTTTATTCAGCTCTTTAAGACTTACAGGCTTGACAGTGGGTCCTGAGGAAATGTGTCTAAGAGTGAGACTTATGGAGACAGACAGACATATTTTCTCATCTATAATGGCCCTCTACTGGTGAATAAGTGATAGCATTCTCAGTGGCCTGTATGTCCATGTAGTCAGTAGTGTTTAGAGACTGAGCACTACAATCCAGTGCACTGATAAATCTTGTGGCAGGCTGTCCATTATTACCGAGTTGAGGAACCAGGAATGCTGAGCTCCATCTGTCATATCAGAGCCTGATAACAGCCTGGTCTGGGTTTCCTTCTCACACTGCAGCCAGTCACATTACATGCCTGCAAAACAGATATTTCCAGCTGGTTCGCCAAGATAAGTCAAAACATCCAGAGCCATCCTACATCAGAATGTATTATTAAATTGTGGACTTTGATTGGTCAGAAGGTGTTGATGAATTTTCTATAATACCATCCATCCATCCATCCATCCATCCATCCATTATCTATAGTGCTTATCTGTCAGGGTCATGAGGGAAGCTAGAGCCAATCCCTGCTGATTTCAAGCAAGAGGTGGGGTTCACCCTGGGCAGGTCTCCAATCTATCACAGGGCTACACAGAGAGGAACAACCATCACACTCACATTCATACCAGTGGGGGATTTAGAGTAGCCAGTTGACCAAATCCATGTCTTTGAACTGTAGGAGGAAACCAGAGTACCTGGAGGAAACCCACACAGGCATGAGGAGAAAATGCAAACTCCACACAGAAAGACCCCAGTCAGTGGCGACTTTTGAACTCAGAACCTTCTTGCTGTGAGGCGACAGTGATAAAATATAATCATAACATGTAAACATGTAATCTTTGATATCGTGAAGTTTTTCCAAACTAAGGAGATGTTTATGTAACATTTGTGGAAGGAGTCTTCAGTGTCAGCACTTTATAACAGTCAGAGCTGAAGCTGTAACTAAGTTTTCCAACCTCTTCAGGACAGAGGAGTTTATGCTTCTTTGCGGTTTCTCAGTAACATGACAAACTGCTTTTTTTTGTCTCATAAACTTCAAGAGAAAGAAAAAAAGACAGGCTGGTAGAGGAACAACTGTTTCTAGCTGCTTTAATGTAAGTTACAACAGGAACTAATTTGTTTTGTGGATGTTCCATTGCAAAAGAGGACCTATTAATGGAAAAAAAAAAAACATTGTTGATCATTTCCCTAAAACAGTTTAAGACTGACTGTTTTATTATTTATATAACTGTTTATAAATTCAGAGGTCATCTTATCTTATCTTACAGTGGTGCTTGAAAGTTTGTGAACCCTTTAGAATTTTCTATATTTCTACATAAATATGACCTAAAACATCAGATTTTCACGCGAGTCCTAAAAGTAGACTAATGCCGCTTTTCCACTACAAACGCGGCTGAGCCGTGCCGTGCTGAGTCGGGCTGAGCGGGGCTGTTGGCGTTGCATTTCGACTACAACCGCGCTGAACCGTGCTGGCTGGAAGTGGGTGGACACATTGGGTGGAGTTAGCGAAAGTGGGTGGACATCAGGTGATGTCGTTAAGCAGCGCAAACAGTGACATCAGTGAGCTTTTAAGCGGTAGTCTCACGACCCGGATAGTAAACAATAAACATGGAGGACATTGAGTCGTTAGTGTTGCTGGTCTTGGTGCTGTGGCTTGTTGTCACCGACAACGCGGACAGATACTGGCAAGAGCGCATAGATGAGGCGAGGCGCATAAGGCTTCAGAAATTCTCGTAATTCGTAATTCTTCTTCTTCCGGGTTTGCGGTGTTTACAGATCCCAGCGCGCTTGTGGGGCATGTGTGGGCATGTGAGGACACTCCTCCTCACCAATCAGTGCACAGGGGAGTGTCTGCTCACGCCCCCAGCCTCACTCGGCACGGCTTGGCTCGCTTCAGCCCCACTCCAAAACGGTGCGAGTTTTAGGGGCTAAGCAGGGCTGAAACGAGCTGAGTCGTGCTGGTTTTTGGTAGTCGAAATGCGAGCCGTGTCGGGCTGAAGTGAGCTGAAGCGAGCTGAAGTGAGCTGAAAAAGGGTAGTGGAAAAGGGCCAAAAGAGAACCCAGTTAAACAAATGAGACAAAAATATACATGGCTATTTATTTATTGAGGAAAATGATCTAATATTACATATCTGTGGCTGGCAAAAGCTTGTGAACCTTTGCTTTCAGTATCTGGTGTGACCCCCTTGTGCAGCAATAACTGCAGTTAAATGTTTCCAGTAACTGTTGATCAGTCCTGCACACCGGCTTGGAGGAATTTTAGCCCATTCCACTGTACAGAACAGCTTCAACTCTGCGATGTTGGTGGGTTTCCTCACATGAACTGCCTGCTTCAGGTCCTTCCACAACATTTCCATTGGATTAAGGTCAGGACTTTGACTTGGCCATTCCAAAACATTAACTTTATTCTTTAACCATTCTTTGGTAGAATGACTTGTGTGCTTAGGGTCATTGTCTTGCTGCATGACCCACCTTCTCTTGAGATTCAGTTCATGGACAGATGTCCTGACATTTTCCTTTAGAATTCGCTGGTATAATTCAGAATTCATTGTTCCATCAATGATGGCAAGCCTTCCTGGCCCAGATGCAGCAAAACAGGCCCAAACCATGATACTACCACCACCAAGTTTCACAGATGGGATAAGGTTCTTATGCTGGAATGCAGTGTTTTCCTTTCTCCAAACATAACGCTTCTCATTTAAACCAAAAAGTTCTATTTTGGTCTCATCCATCCACAAAACATTTTTCCAATAGCCTTCTGGCTTGTCCACATGATCTTTAGCAAACTGCAGACGAGTGGCAGTGTTCTTTCTGGAGAGCGGTGTCTTTCTCCTTGCAACCCTGCCATGCACACCATTGTTGTTCAGCGTTCTCTTGATGGTGGACTCATGAACATTAACATTAGCCAATGTGATAGAGGCCTTCAGTTGCTTAGAAGTTACCCTGGGGTCCTTTGTGACCTCGCCGACTATTACACGCCTTGCTCTTGGAGTGATCTTTGTTGGTTGACCACTCCTGGGGAGGGTAACAATGGTCTTGGATTTCTTCCATTTGTACACAATGTGTCTGACTGTGGATTGGTGAGTCCAAACTCTTTAGAGATGGTTTTGTAACCTTTTCCAGCCTGATGAGCATCAACAATGCTTTTTCTGAGGTCCTCAGAAATCTCCTTTGTTTGTGCCATGATACACTTCCACAAACATGTGCTGTGAAGATCAGACTTTGATAGATCCCTGTTCTTTAAATAAAACAGGGTACCCACTCACACCTGATTGTCATCCCATTGATTGAAAACACCTGACTCTAATTTCACCTTCAAATTAACTTCTAATCCTAGAGGTTCACATACTTTTGCCACACTGATATGTAATATTGGATCATTTTCATCAGTAAATAAATGACCAAGTATAATATTATTGTCTCATTTGTTTAACTGGGTTTGTTAGGACTGGGACTGTTTTGGCCTCTAGAGGCCGCTATTATTTCCTTTGTTTGGTCATGTTTGTTTTGGCCTCTAGATGTCGCCACTGTGTTCTGTGTTTTGTGTTTGTCTTATTGCCTGTTTCCTGCCCCGCCCTGTCCTTAATTAGTTTGTGTATTTATACCCCTGAGTTCAGTCCTCTTGTCACGGAGTCTTTGTGCTGTTATGTTTAGCTCCAGTTATTTCTGTACTGTGTTCCTTGCCTTTGTCTTTTTGGTTTTGCACTTTGCTTTGCTTTTTGGACTTAGTATTTACTGTTTTTTGGATCTTCTGAACGTTGGTATTTTTGCCTTTTCTTTTCTGTTTTTTTGGCTTTTTGTTTTGACTTTGAACTTTTGGATATTTTTTATTTTTCCCTTCATCTTCTGAGCGTTTTGGATTATTTCTTTTTGGACTGTATATATTGTAAATCAACTTTTTGATACTTTTCTACTTCCGCCTCACGCCTCTGCATTTGAGTC